>NC_041382.1:430447429-430463146 GCF_002162155.2 Triticum dicoccoides
ACCCCCAGCTCGCCGCCCGCGAAGCCGCGCTCCTCCTCTCACGCGAGCTCGCCGCCGTCGCGTCCTGCCAGCCGCGCCCGCTCGCCGCCTGCGCCTGCTCGCCTACGCGTCGTGGCCCCGTCTCACCAGCGCCCCACGCGCTCCCGCTTCGGCGAGACGACGGAAGAGGATGCGGCTCCAGCGTCCAGCAGAGGAGAGAGAGGGAAAGGGAAGAAAAGCGGGGGTAGGTGGCTGCCATGCGGGCCACACGCGGACGCGAGGACGTAGACGAGTTGTCCGTGGCTGTCCGTTTTGACCCAAATCCATCCCAACTTTGCTCTGGATATGGGGTCGAACGGACACTAAACGGACAAAAAAACAAGATGGGATTGTGCGTTGGGTCGTTGCCTTTGTCCATTTACCCCAAACGGACGGGGCCGGACAGGATAGGGTCGCACGGTGGAGTTGGCATACGCTCTGTTCAGAGCTCGTCCGGTTCACGTACGCGCGCAGAGCCACACACTTTTTTTTCTTCTGACGCGCCGAGCCACTGCCTTCGACTGGACGATTATTGTTTTCTCCGGATGGCTCGACACCTGTATGGAACTCTATATAGATTCTATAGATATTTTTTGTTATTCTATTCTACGAGGGTTCTATAGATATTTATTATTCTATATTCTATGAGGGTTCTATAGATATTTTTTGTTATTCTATTCTATGAGGGCATCTTGGACACGGACACACTATTTTGTCCGTGGATGGTCTGTATCAGTCCGCGAACACTGATGTGTGAGCCAACCATCCAATCATGTCCTTTAAATGTTTACATTTTTTTCTAGTTTCACAACAGTCGAAACAATTACAAAAAATAGCAGAATTCATCAATAACTAATATGAATATCCCCGGTACAAAAATAGTTTAGATGTAAATATTACATTTGAGATAGCAAGATGTTCAACAAGTTTTTTTTAAATTCAACGCAACTAGAGTCAGAACCGGCACATGTTGTCACACACACATAGTTATCCTTGAGCTTCATTCAACAATGTATGAGCGTAAATGGTCTACCCTCGCTCTTGTGATACAACACGACAACGCATCCAAGCTATACGGTGTGATGATTATCAAGTTGCAACATTGAGTGAATCAATAAATTGACCGACATGTAGAGCAACAAGAAGGAAAACTTACATCTCCATGATGGACGAGCCCGATTGACGATGACCTGAACTAAGGGGTGCTAACCGAGTCGGCCCATAGTCCTCGGGCTGGGCCTGTAGGTCTCATTCTCCATCGGATGGACTCCGAAAGCTACACGTGTGGACATGATCAAGACTGCATCTACTAAATACTTGACGTATACTCCAAGACATCTCCTACCGCCTCCATGCGTGCCCCTAGATACCGACCATGTAACCCTAGATGCCCTACCTGGCATGTATATGAGCCAAAGAGTTTAGCCCGTAGAGGGGATCTCAACACAATTACATTCGCCTAGACCTAGAGTTAGGTCTCTCCTTATAATCTCGAGGTAGATCAAGTTTGTACTTGATACATCATCATCAATATAAACAAGAGCAGGACGTAGGGTTTTAGTTACCTCCATAGAGAGTGCCCGAACCTGTGTAAAATTTGTCTCCTTCGTTCCTATTACCATTGATTCGAGATCCACATCTCGGGACCCCCTGCCCCGAGGTCTGCTGGTTTTACCACCGACATTGGTGCTTCCATTGATAGTTCCGATGTTGAATCAACGAAAAGATTGATTGCTCATCTGCAGATTAACTGCGGCACCGGCAACGAGGACATCTTCGTCCTCGACCAGATTTTCATGTTCAGAAGCATGATCTTCTCGGCTGACTCCGCGAGCCATCTTGCTCCCATCGAGAATTATACCCCAGATCAGATCATGATGTTCGGAGGCCTGGAATACACTGCGGATTTCTGTGGTGAGCTCGTTCTTTTAGTATGGAGTCCAGGGCGGATCGATGGATTATCAAACATCGGGGGCTCGACCTTGGAACCGATCTCCGTCAAGGACGCCGGATCAGATCCTTTGACACCGCAAGACCACGCGGAGGAACCAAACATACTTGCTTCGGGCGATCTCGTCTCGACGTCAAGCCCCAACGTTGGTTTGGCCCTAACCTCGGACACTACATCGGGTTTAGAACCGACTCTAGTGCCAGATCTGGAATCGATCCTGCCCCCTCACTATGCTGAGAACGTGCTAGGCTATTCGCCAAGTGTACTTCGAGTTAGCCCGGCTTATAGACAGACCATGAACCCCGAGGAGCTATCTCAGCTAAATGAGATACTAGATCGCATCTAGAGCTTGTCAATCTCGGACGGTCAGACCTCCGTTTATGACAAGGTCGAACTTAAAGCCGATGATCGAGAAATTTATGTCCCACCCACCACCCACCTAGTCGCCATGGTCAGCGATTTAACCGAGGTGTAAGGACTATGAGGAGGCTACCGACATGGATGAAGATGTCGATGGCCCTCTAGAAACCACTACGCCGCTGGTCAACATCGACAAGTGGATCGCAGCATCTACTTATGATGTATACATGGTAGATAATCCGAAGAACCCGTCAAGACGTTGGCGAACACTACAAAAGAAAGACACATCCGTGACATTTTGGGCCGAACGAATTTTTTTCCTGTCATGCTTATGACATTTCTATGACGATAATTGTGACAAAACCTGGTATCATCACAGATGTGGTGGGCTCCTACTTCTATGACAAAAAATCATGATAGAAAATGGGATTTTCGTCCTGGGCGGGCCGGAGACGCAGCTGCATGGCATTCTTTGGGCCGTCCATGACGGAAAAAACCATGGTAGAAGCGAGGGCGAGGAAAATATCGGGGAGTTCCCAGTTACGGTGGATGGTCGGGGCCGAGCGGTGCATGGAGGTTTGCGCATTTCTCTCGTACACGTACGCATGTGTGTGCGAGGCGTTGCGCTCTAACTGAACCCGAGCGAGGCATTCGCCTACTTAACCCGAGCGATTGCACTGCAGGTAACACGTTACTGAACTCGAGCGATCGATCCCTGGCTGTTAACTGAACCCGATCGAGTGATTCCTTTGCTACTGTTGCTAACTGAAGCCGATTGAACTTGCTGCCTCTTGATGAACAGTGAGCGTTGTTGGGGGTTGAATGAACAGGACCCCGCGGTAGTAGAGGTCGTTGCCGCTGGATGAACAGGACCCCGATCGATCGAGCCGGTTGGGGGTGGATGAATAGGACCTCGTGGAGGGCTGGATGAACAGGACCCCGTGGAGGGCTGGTTGAACAGTAGCCTATGGAGGGGTGGTTGAACATGACCCCATGGAGAGGGCTGGTTAAACAGTAGCTGGTGGAGGAGCGGTGGAGGCTGGATGTACAGGAGCCCGTGGATGAACAGTCGCATGTGGAGGCTGGAGGAGGTCGACAGTGGATGAACAGTAGCATGTGGAGGCTAGAGGAGGTTGACGGTGGAGATGAACAGTAACCCGTGGAGTCCCGTTTTGCGGCATGCCACACCCCTCCCGATGAACAGGACCCCCGTTTCGACCGTAGCGCTCCAACACAAGTCCGCTTCCTCTGTTTTGCGGTACGCCACACCCCTCCCGATCAACAGGACCCCGTTTCGACCGTAGGCACTCGAACACAAGTCCATTTCCTCCGTTTTGCGGCACGCCAAACCTGTCCCGATGAATAGGATCCCGTTTCGATCGTGGCTGGTCGAACAGAAGGCCGTTTCCTCTGTTCTGTGGTACGCCAGGCCTTGTTTCGACCGGCTGTTCCGTCCAAGCTAGTTGGCTCCCGATGAACAGGACGTAGTTTCTTCATTCCGACCCAGCCGGTTGGCTACCGATGAACAGGACATCGTCGCTGCCTCTCCATGTACACGAGCCCTGGCCGTACGCATGCATGAGTAGGCGTTCAAAACCCCGCCCGTATGTATGTACGTGGCCGTATTTACTTTCTTGCATCCTGGCTGTACATACGTGTACATGCTACATGCGTGCCTCTACTACGACACGTGCCCTTCCTTACTCGGCCACGGTTCATTGCTGCAGCCTGCAGATAGACCGATCGTATGTACATACACGTTCGCGACCAGGATGACAATGCTACGTACGCTTCGACTAGGTGGGTCCCGACTGTCAGGGAGGATAAGGAGGCACTTTCTTGCATGCGATGATGTAGCTGGTCGGTCCCAGCAGCCAGGGGGAAACTTTTTTTCGTGAAATATGATGGCCCGTCCGGTGGGTCCCTGCTGTTAGGTGGACGAATCATTATTTTCCGCATAATAAGAAGGAACTTCCTTGCTGCGGCTATGGAACCAACTGTCAGCCTCTCCATGTACAGTACTCTTCCGATGGAAGTCGTTCCTTGACCACATTGACGACGCCGCGCCGAGAGCACCAAGGTGGTGGACGATGGTGAGGCCTAGGAAGGGGACGACGCAGAGCCGAGGAAGACGCGGCAGTGGATGCCCACGCGGAGAGGAGTACGTGGGTTCACTGGTTTGGCTGTGGTGTGAGGCTGCCGTCGCCGCAGGGCCTGGCCAGCGGTGGGAGTAGTAGGGGCGGTGAGGCCTCTGTGGAAGCACAGCCGGCCACGGGAGGCAGGAGCAGGCGACATGACCACTGCTGGTTTGGGCGGCTAGAGCAAGAAGACCAGAGGTTGAGGAAGCACTATGGCCGTTGGATGGACATGGTACGATCACTAGAGCTAGAATCATTCATATTGACTAAGTTGAAAAAGCCCTCCATTCGCGTCAACTTAGTAGGCCCACAAGTGAGCCTCCCACTATGGTGGGTGCTAGCTAGCAGGGGTATTCATTTTTTTATGCGTAATAAGGAAGCACTTCCTTGTGTGCAAGGATATAGCTGGTGGGTCCGAGCTGTCAGCGGGGGGAACATTTTTTCATGAAATACTGAGGCCCTTCTGGTGGGTCTCAGATGTCAGGTGGAGGAATCATTATTTTGCATGTAATAAGGAGGCATTTCCTTGTGTGCGGCTGTGGACCCAGCTGTCGGCCTCTCCACGTATAGTCCACTTCAGATGGATGTCGTTCATTGACCACGTTGATCACGTCGCGCCGAGAGCACCAGGGCGGTGGACGACGGCGAGGCCTATGAAGGGAATGACACGGAGCCGGGGAAGACACGACAGTGGTTGCCCACGCGGTGGGGAGTACAAGGGTTGACTGGTTGGACTGCCGTCGTTGGAAAATAATAGAAGGTGTGGGCGAGTAGAGGGATAGCCAGGCCAAGGATGCGAGTATGGTGGGGCCGTGAGGCCTGCCCGACAGCATAGCCGACCACGGGAGGTGGGAGCAAGCTGTTCCGCCGGTGTTGGTTTGGGCGGCTGGAGCAGGAAGATCGGAGATTGAAGAAGCACGATTACCGTTAGATTGACATCTAATGGTCTAACGCTGGTATAGTCCATTGTTGACTAAGTTTCTTTTTTGAGAAACCTTGTGTACACACATGAACTTAGTAGGCCCACAAGTTAGCCTCCAAATATGTGGCCGACAACATAGAGCCCATTTGCTATTTTTTTAATAATTTACAGCCCATTTGCTAATTCTTCAGGAATTTATTACAGCCCATTTTCTGCCCAGGACCATGATCAAAAAGTTCAACCTAATTTTGCATATTTCAGTGGAGTCCGAACTGTTGTAATCCCGAAATGATAAAAATTTATTTTTTAAGAACTAATTGATTTGCCAAAAAAATCGTTCTGTTTTTTAAGCAAATAAGACGTGGGACAATTGAGTTAGTTTAAGGGAAAACCAGTGGTAAAAAAATCAGTGCTGGGAGGGAAAACAACAAGAAAAAATAAGGATGTAAATATGAAAGGGAACTTTATGTATTTTCAATATAATGATACGTGTATATGAACTAGTAAAACTATAGGTAGAGATTAGAAAACGGAAGTAGGACATGGCGTTTCAAGAGAAAAATAGAACTAGGCTCTGTGTTTGATTCAGTAAAAAATCTGCCTGCGGATGTTCTAAGATAAAATATAACTAACGCTGTCGGGCCAGAGGCCAGTAGATACCTACTTGATCTTTGTGCCCCGTTGTCGTCATGGGCTGGGCCTGTTAAAAAAAACCAAGCCTGGGCAGTCTATAGCCCAGTTGAAACTTGCTCCACATGAAAAAATATACCTGCTAGATCCCACTTATCAGTCTGTACTTGCAGAATCCTGTCGTTTATTGAGTACGTTGAATACTTCATGGGTTTCACCGTCTCATACGTCTACGTTATTTTTCCATCGTGATAATAAGTGAATGCACTTACTTGCGTACGGCCATGGACTTGCTGGTTCCGTACGGTTAGGCTCTATATGGACAGCCGTCTTGTGGTTCCACGGACGAATTTCATGCAAATCGGATGGTTTTCAGTGAAAGCGGACAAAATTCATTGCATTTTACATATTTATTTTCATTATGGAATATTTTACATATTTCAACTAATAATAACATACTAGGTCTTTTTTAGTCCATGGGAGGCGCTTCACGATCGAGGTCGCGACACTTAACTATTTTGTAAGGCCCAAATCCATCGCTCCTCTCTTTTAACAATTTGCAGCTGGACTTGGGATGCCACAGCCCAGTTCTGACGTGCTGTGTCCAACTATCAGCCTATGAAACCGGATGGATCCCCTGCATACTTCGAAGATGTAAATTTTTTGGAGAACTAGGAATTCGAACGGCAGGTGCTTATGCTACCCATCAAATAAAAATCAGGTGCCTAAAAATTCATTTCACTAGGCCTGCGTCTAAAAACAAAAATAGAGCTATAAACAAAGGAATATGTTTGTGCAAGTAGACGGCCGATCGATGTCTTACCTGGAAGTTTCTCAGGATGGGTGTAGCATATGCCGTGCTCGCCGTCGTTGGTTGGTATGAAGAAATCGATGAGAGGGTGAGATCTCGCGCTGTCAGCACTCACTTTGGCCTCAAGGTGCTCGATCAACTCTTGATCCGTGGGATCGAACTTGACGCCAACCGACAGCACTGACCAATCCTTCTTGCACTTGCATCAGTTAATTCCAGTTATATGGTACTTAATGTATGATCAATCAACTGTTTTAAGTGAATGATGAAAATTTTTGACAGATAAGTGGTACTCCAAATATGAAGTCCACAATACCCGAACACACCGTTGGGACTCTTGTGTCACCTCACGCACAACATGTTGTCACATCAATTCAATGTGAGGACATGATGAATAATTTGACCAACGTATACTAGTACGACTACTGTACTTACTAGTCGTATTTAGTGTCACATTTTAACCATAGGTTTAACTAACAAAATGCCAATGCATGTCACCGGAAATTATACCATTAGAAACTATGTTCAAATATGAATCAAACGATATAATTTTTTGTGACATGCATTAACATTTAGTTAGTGAAATTTATGGTCAAAATTTGACACAAATTACGAAGGGGACCAATAAACCAGGAGGGAGGTAGTAGTAGGAGTAGCGCAATATATGGTATAGAGGACTAATACAAATTTAGAATGGAGTAAGAAGTATGGACAACCGTCTTGTGGTTCCGTACAGTTAGGCTCTATATGGACAGCCGTCTTGTCCATATAGAGATAGATATGATCTTAAGAAACTGTTAGCTAAGCTGAAAGAGAAATCCTTTAATGCTAGAATGAAACATGACCCTGCTTTTGCTACTTCGCCTATCTTTATTTTCGATAAGGATTATGATTTCCCTGTCGATCCTGAGTTAATTACTCTGGTTGAATCTGATCCTTTTTATGGCTACGAATCTAAATCTGTTGTGGCACATCTTACTAAATTAAATGATATAGCTACCCGGTTCACTAATGATGAGAAAACTCGCTATTACTTTATCCTTAAGTCGTTTCTGTTCTCATTAAAGGGTGATGCTAAAACATGGTTTAATTCTCTTGATCCTGGTTGTGTGCGTATTCCCCAGGATATGATTTATTACTTCTCTGCTAAATATTTCCCCGCTCATAAGAAACAAGCTGCCTTAAGGGAAATATATAATTTTGTGCAAATTGAAGAAGAGAGTCTCCCACAAGCTTGGGGGAGGCTTCTCCGATTACTTAATGCTTTGCCTGATCATCCTCTCAAGAAAAATGAAATACTTGATATCTTTTATAATTGAATAACTGATGCTTCCAGAGACCACCTGGATAGTTGTGCTGGCTGTGTTTTCAGGGAAACAACTATTGATCAAGCTGAATTGCTATTGATTAATATGTTGAGTAATGAAAATGATTGGACACTTCCTGAACCAACTCCTAAGCCAACTCCGAAGAAAAGGAGTATTCTATTTCTCAGTCCTGAAGATATGCAAGAGGCAAAGAAATCTATGAAAGGAAAAGGTATTAAAGTTGAAGATGTTAAGAATTTACCACCTATTGAAGAAATACATGGTCTTGATAACCCGACACAGGTAGTAATGGTAAATTCTCTCTATAGATTTGATGAAGGTGATATTCCTCGTAATAAGTCTGCTAGCCAATGCTTGGATGAGTTTGATAATTTTATTGTTAAACAAGAAAATTTCAATGCTTATGTTAGTAGACAATTGAAATTTAATGCTTATACGATTGAACACTTGAGTGATTATATGTCTAGAGTTAAAGGTGAGCTTAAACTTATTAGCAAACATGCTTCTATGGTTACCACTCAAGTAGAACAAGTACTTAAAGCTCAGAATGATTTGCTCAATGAATTAAATAATAAGAAAAATGATAATGTTGTTAGAGTTATGACTAGATGGGGTAAAATGACTCAGGAACCTTTATATCCTGAGGGCCACCCTAGGAGAGTTGAGAAAGATTCTCAGAGAACTAATATTGATGCACCTAGTTCTTCTAAGAAGAAGAAAAAGAAAAATGTAGGACTTTGCATGCTTCTAGTGAACCTGTTGTTGACACACAAGAGAATCCCGATGATATTTCTACTTCTGATGCTGAAACACAAACTGGTAATGAACATGAACCTAGTGATAATGTTAATGATGATGTTCATGTTGATGCTCAACCTAGCAATAACAACGATGTAGAGATTGAACCTGATGTTGATCTTGATAACGCACAATCAAAGAATCAACGTTATGATAAGAGAGACTTCGTTGCTAGGAAGCACGGTAAAGAAAGAGAACCATGGGTTCAAAAATCCATGCCTCTTCCTCCTAAACCATCCACGAAAAAGGATGATGAGGATTTTGAGCGCTTTCCCGAAATGATTAGACCTATCTTTTTGCGTATGCGTTTGACTGATATGCTTAAAATGAGTCCTTATGCTAAGTATATGAAAGATATTGTCACAACTAGAAGAAAGATACCGGAAGCTGAAATTTACACCATGCTTGCTAATTATACTTTTAAAGGTGGAATACCTAAGAAATAAGAGATCCAGGAGTACCAACTATACCATGCTCCATTATGAGAAACTATGTTAAAACTGCTTTATGTGATCTTGGAGCCGGTGTTAGTGTTATGCCTCTCTCTTTATATCGTAGACTTGATTTGAATAAGTTGACACCTACTGAAATATCTTTGCAAATGGCTGATAAATCAACTGCTATACCTGTCGGTATTTGTGAGGATGTGCCTGTTGTCGTTGCAAACGTTACTATTTTAATGGACATTGTTATTCTTGATATTCCCGAGGATGATAGTATGTATATTATTCTTGGTAGACCCTTTTTGAGTACTGCAGGGGATGTTATTGATTGCAACAAAGGCAATGTCACTTTTTAGGTTAATGGTAATGAGCATACGGTACACTTTCCGAGGAAATAACCCCAAGTCCACAGTATTAATTCTATTGGAAAAACTTCAACGATTACTATTGAAGGTTTTGAGTTTCCTCTTCCTACTGTCAAGAAGAAATATGATATTGTTGTTGTTGGGGATGTGCATATCCCCATTGAGGTAACTTAGTGTTATTCGAAAATTCCCCGGTTCATGCGATTCGGAATGAGTTTGTTAACAAGACTTGATCAACCTTGTTAGTGGATTCCTTTTGACGAGCATGAGATGGATGAAGTTAGAAAGCACAACTCTCTGTACCCTCCTTTTACTTTCTGTTATTTAGATTAAATAAAGAAAAAATAGTATTTTCTGCCTATTTTTTGAATTATCCTTGCAATAAAAAATGCCCCGAAAATAAAAGTTCTCCAAATGTCCTGAAATTGAAATATCATTTTTTCTAGAATATTTAAGAATTATTGGCGAACACACCAGGGGGACCCACCACCTGGCCATGAGGGTCCAGGGTGAGCCCACCCCCCGGGGCACGCCCCCTGCCTCGTGGACCCCACATGGGCCCTCTCCACTTATTCTTGCACCCACATACTCCGTATTCCTCCAGAAAAAATCATCCACCAGCTCAAACCCGAGTTCTCACTACTAGGAAAAGGGCTATAGATAGGATTGACACTAATTGCGCACCAGGGAAGTAGTACGCCACTACTATATACTAATGGCGCACCAGTTGTTGATGCGCCATTAGTGTGGAAGACACTAATGGCGCACCAAAAAATAGGTGCGCCACTAGTGATAATTTTTTTTTCAGTTTTACATACATACTAATGGCGCATCCTACCGAAGTGCCATTACTAGTTCTAACTAGTAATGTCGCACCAGACAGGGAGTGCCCCAGTACTGAATTTTTTTTATTCTTTTTTTTGCAAAACTACTAATGGCGCACCGCCTCACAGTGCGCCATTACTAGTTTAAACTACTAATGGAGCACCCTGTAAAAGTGCGCCATTAGTATATATATATATATATTTTACTTTTCTGCAAAATTACTAATGGCGCACCACCTGCAGGTGCACCATTAGTAACCAGGGTTACTAATGGCGTAATTGCAGGTGGTGCGCCATTAGTAACCTGGGACCCCAACAAGATATTTTGGACAGCCACACCTACCCACTCACTTTCCCCACTTCATTCCCTCCACCTCCTTCTCCAAGCTTTCGGCTGCCTCCTCCTCCTCACCTCATTTCCATCATAGATTCAGCAAAATTAAGTGGTGAAATTACCTTTTTTTGATAGGTAAGTAAGGGGAAAGCTATCTTCATGATGTAGATCTACTTTTTTTCTCCCTAGCTCGCTCCAACAACGTGCACATGCACTTTTTTTGGCCTAGCTAGATCTATGTATGTTTGTGGTGTTGCATGTGTTTGTGGTGTTGCATATATGTTTGTGTTTGTAGGTACCGGTACTTGAAATGCGATAGTTGCCAATATTTTGCCGGAATGTTGATTCATTTCCATTTCGGCAAGAATTTTGGCACTATGCATTCTTTTTGGTCCTATTTTTAGGGAAGGTCATGCCAAATTTTTTCTTGGTTCTAAAATATCGTTTTGCTCTACCCCGCAGGCGACCATGGTCCGCACGATGACCGAAGGCATCGTGAATAGGTTTTTGAGCTCCGTGAAGGCCAAGATGCTTCAAAAGAACGAGACGGAGATAAGATGTCCGTGTCGAAGATGCAAGCTGAAGAGCCTTATTACGGACCCGGATTCTGGGCAGGTGCGGGACCACCTGCTCTTGCGTGGTTTCATGGATGGCTATCGGTGGCAAGGTGATGAAGATGACTATGAAGTCGTCCATGGGGGCCTGTCAAGAAATGAGGAAGGGCAACAAGACAAGTACCACCGCGGCGAGGGCGGCGAGAAGATGAAGAATCTCCAGGACATGATCACGACGGTGATGCTGTACACAGTCATCATGTAGAAGATGTACATGATAATGAGGAAGATCAAGACGAAGGGCATGATCATGAAGATGAAGATGCCGGAGCAGACGGCGATGGATGCTGGGTGCAGGACCCTCATATTCAAGAGCTGCTTCTCAAGAAGACGGATAACGCAAGATCTGCCGCCCGAGAGAAAGCCAAGCTGGATCAACTGGAGATAGACGCGGTTACTCCATTGTATGAAGGATGCAGGCCCGAGGATACCCGCCTGAAAGTAACGCTCATGGCTCTGGAGATGAAGGTAAAACACAAAATGACCGACGCATGCTTCGACGAGAACATGTCATTCTGGCACGAACGTCTTCCCAAGGGGAACAAGTGCCCGACCAGTTTCGAGGAGGCGAAGAAAATCGTGTGTCCTCTAGATTTACCGCACGTGAAATACCATGTGTGCATGAACAATTGCATCATTTATCGGGACGAGCACGCGGAGTCTACCATATGTCGGGTGTACGGCGTCACACGATACAAGAAGAGGAAGAAAGCTCCTCGAAAATCGGTGTGGTACTTTCCGATCACTCCTCGTCTGCAGCGGTATTTCGCGGACCCTAAGGTAGCAAAGCTCCTGCGTTGGCACGCGGATAGGGAGGAGAAGAAGCAGGAAGATGACGTAAATGATCCGGAGATAAATAAAAAAGACAAGATGCTGAGTCACCCTAAGGATGCGAGCCAGTGGCAAGCATTGAACTTCAAATACCCAGAATTTGGGAAGGATCCATGGAACATCGTGCTGGGCACGAGCACCGATGGAGTCAATCCGTTTGGCAGCCAGAGAAGCACACATAGCACTTGGCCTGTGTTTGTGTGGATGTACAACCTTCCCCCCTGGTTGTGCATGAAGAGGAAGTACATTCACATGAGTATGCTAATTGAAGGGCCGAAACAACCAGGGAATGACATCAATCTGTATCTGGGGCTGCTGAAAGAGGAGCTAGACACGCTGTGGAAAACGCCAGCCAATACGTGGGACGCCGCAGATAAAGAATATTTCCCTATGAGAACCGCACTACTCACGATGGTGCACGACTATCTCGGTTACGGATATCTCGCGGGGCAGGTAGTCCACGGATTTTCTGGATGCGTAAGGTGCATGGATGACACAACGTATCACCAGCTAGATAGAGATCCCGGGTCTTCGAAAACCGTGTTGATGGGACATCGAAGGTGGCTTCGCGACGATGACCCATGGAGGAAACGCAAGGATCTGTTCGATGGTGAAACCGAACCCCGAAAACGCCCGCGTACGAGGAGCGGCGAGGAAATAGACGAGCTGTTGAAACATTGGAAAGATTGCCCACTGCCGGGAAAGAAGCAAAAGGTGCCAGAGCCGCTGTTGAAGGTATGGAAAATGAGGTCTGTTTTCTGGGACTTGCCGTACTGGAAGATCCACCGTGTGCCTCACAGCCTTGATGCCATGCATATCATGAAGAACGTGTGCGAGAGTCTGCTTGGTACCCTGCTCAACATGCCAGAGAGGACCAAAGATGGGCCGAAAGCAAGGGCAGACTTGAAATCAATGGGCATCAGGCAGGAGCTTCACGCTAATGATGATGATGATGATGATGATGATGAGGCGAAGCAGGACACAGAAACTCATCGCAAAGGCAAAAAGGCCAAGAAGACCGGAATTGACTACCCTCCCGCGTGCTTCACTCTAAGTCAGGAGGAGATCGAGCAGTTTTTCACCTACCTCATAGGAGTAAAACTTCCTTACGGTTACGCGGGGAAGATAGGAAGATACCTAGACCCAGCGAAGCAGAAGTTCAGCGGGATGAAGTCTCACGACTGTCACATGCTGATGACGCAAATACTTCCAGTTGCAATCCGTGGGATCATGGACGCGCACGTCCGTGATACACTATTTGGCCTATGCAACTTTTTCTACGTCATCTCTCGGAAGTCGATTGGCGTGAGGCAACTCAGAAGGCTACAGGAAGAGATCGTGGTGATACTATGCGAGCTTGAGATGTACTTCCCGCCCGCATTCTTCGACGTTATGGTGCATCTGCTGGTCCATATCGTGGAGGATATCATCCAACTCGGGCCGACGTTCCTGCACAGCATGATGCCGTTCAAAAGGATGAATGGTGTCATCAAAGGATACGTTCGCAACATGTCATGTCCAGAGGGAAGTATAGCCAGGGGCTTTCTGACCAAAGAGTGCATCTCCTACTGCACGAATTATCTAGGCATCGAGAACCCCGTTGGTCTGCCCATCAACAGGCACCTCGGCAGGCTCGCTGGATGGGGTCACTGTGAGGGTCACCGCGAAATGCATGTCGACTTCGAGGGTCGACTCGCCGACTTTGAAAGAGCAAACCTAGTCGCGCTACAACACATAGACGTGGTCGATCCTTGGGTGGTAGAGCACAAAACCTTTATTGAGAAGACGTACAATGACCATGGCCAACAGAGGACGGACGGAGATATAATCGAAGAGCACAACTCATGTTTCACGCGTTGGTTAAAGCAGAAGCTTCTGTCGTACCCTTTACATGAGGATTCTTCCGCGGAAGAACAACTCATATTCGCCTTGTCACAGGGCGCCGAGCACAACCTGATGACCTATGAGGCGTACGATATCAATGGCTACACATTCTACACCGAGAACAAGGACATGAAGAGTGATGGTTATCAGAACTCCGGGGTAACGATGGAATCCTACACCGGTAACGACAAGGACAGATACTACGGAAGGATCGAGGAGATCTGGGAGCTGAGCTACGCTGGAGAGAAGGTCCCGATGTTCCGTGTCAGATGGGCCAAGAGCGTACTAAAAGAAGACCGGTATTTCACCACCATGGTTATACCCGAAGCCAAATCCAAGACCGCGGGCGCAAAAGTCACCGCAAAAAATGAGCCATGGGTACTGGCTTCCCAAGTGGACCAATGCTTCTTCATTACCGACCCGTCAAAGCCCAGTCGTGTTGTCGTGAGGAGAACAAAAGGAAGATCATCGGAATGGATGGAGTAGCCAATGAGCAAGACTTCGACAAGTACGCGACCCGAAGATCGAACATGGCGACGACGATGAAGTAGCAGCACACACCACAAGAAGAAGCAGGACCACCCTACCTAAAGGACGTCCGTTCCATAGAAGAACTCCATTAGCGAAAAAGAAGGGCAAGAAGATTGTGAACAGATAGCTAGCTAAGATCGATTGTATTTAAATCGTAGTCTTCATTTCTCGATTGTATTTCCTGGGCACTTTTTGATATCATGAATATTTTTAAATTTCACGGGCACTTTTTGAATTCATGAGGACACTCGATCGCGATCCCCCTCCACCGCCGCCGACGATCACCCCCGCACCCTGCCCCGCTCCACCGCCGCCAACGGGCACCCCCCGCACCCTCCCCCGCTCCACCACCGCCGCCGATGATATTTTCAAGTAACAAATTTGAACATATTTTTTAAAAAATTATTACTGTTTTTATAAAAAATATTACCGTTATGATTTAAACAAGTTTGAACATATTTAAACACAAATAAATATCAAACAACATTTAAAATGCAAAAAAAATATGGCAGAGCTTGGGAATCGAACCCAGGATCTCCTCGTGTGTGTGCTGCGTGCTGATGAGTCGGGCTAGTTGGCGGGTTCTGATGTGGATTGGGTTAGGTGCAATATAACCTGTGCTCAAACTGTAATAAAAAAACATTCTAATGGCGCACCGCTGCGGGGTGCGCCATTGCTATCTAAAAAAAGATTTCTAATGGCGCACCGAGGTGTGGTGCGCCATTAGTAGGCTTCCCCCTAGCTATCCTCCCTCTCCCTCGCCAGATCCCCTTCGACCCTCTCTCCCTTGCCACCAGATCCACCCGCGCGCTGCACCGACCAACGACGCCGCCGCCCCGACCCTCACCGGACTCCACCCCCGTCGCCCCCGCACCCCCACCCCCGCCGCCCGGACCCTCGCCGGACTCCACATCCCCGCCATCCCCGCGCCCCCG
>NC_041382.1:430463601-430552941 GCF_002162155.2 Triticum dicoccoides
CAACGACGCAGCACCGTACGCCCCCCGACCCTCCTCCTCCTCCCCTTGCCCCCCGCCTGCGCAGCTGACGGCCCCTTCTCTGTCTCACAGGGCAAGGTCTCCGGCGCCTCTACGACACCAACGCCTCCACCGTCTACAGCGTCTGCGCCTTCTTCCACCTCCGGCCACCGCGGCCTCACCGTCTGTGGAGGTATCTGCTCCTAAGATCTCTGCGTGCCGCTCCCCTTGGCCCTCCCGGTTATTCTCCACTAAGGTGCGTTTCTCCATGCCCCTGTCTCCGCCGTTCTAGGGCTTAATAGATCTCCTATGATATATGACTTGTTTATGAAGATTTTGATGTGTTATGCCTTGTTCTTGTCTGTACATTTGCGCCCTTCCAGGGCTTAACTTGCTTATGAATACATCTCCCATTGATTTTGATGTAGTTTTAGAGTGGCTAGTATGTATGTAGTGGAGCTAGCAGTAGCAGCTGCTTCTATGGCACCTTCTTTGCTGTTCAGCTGTGTCAAACAAAATTCCAATGGCCAACTCATATGCCCTGCAATTTGCTCATGATTATTATTTATCTCACATCACCTTCTCCTCTTTGCTTGCCATGCATTCCCAGCTCCGTCATCGCGACCGCGTAATAGTCCGCGGGTGATACAACATGCTCAAATTTAGTAATTAATCAGTATATATATATACCATAAGAGAAGTCTCAAAGATTGGGACTATCTTGCCTTATGTTTCAAACTTTGAACTATATACATGACTTCTATTTTATTTTTGAAATTCACAGAGTTAGGACTATCGTGTGGATGATGCTAAACAGAGATAGGAGTAGTAGTGGTGGCCATCTAGTTGGACTACTACTGCTAGGACTTGCTCCAGATTTTAGGATTTCTTTTCTTTTAGGATTTATTTTCTTCTAGGACTAGGTTTTTATTATTTTTCTGTTGTGATTGTTTTTTGAGCTCTTTATTTTTCATTTCCTACTATCCTTGTCCTAATTATCTTAAATTGTTATGATGTGTGTAACATGATTAGATCTTGGATTTGCTAGTGGACTTTGGGAGTTTCTTAGCCAGCTTGGTGACTCCATATTTTTCACTATTTCAGCAAGTCTTTTGTAAGCATTAAACTTTAAACACTACATTTCTATCTTATGTGTACATCTGTTTGCTTCAAATTGCTATATATGTATTGTTGTTACTAAAAATGATGAAGCTCCTGTCAATTGCTATACATATATATCTGTATGATGATCCTCCTTTCCTGCAGTAGTATACCTAGGATATAAAGCACATTGAACTAACAATCTTGTATGGTGCCTAAACTACAATGATTCAGGAACATCAGATGACATAGCATGTGGATATTGACATAGGATGAGTAGATTAATAAGTGAGCCAAAAGTGATGGACAAACCTCATGCTAGGAATTCTTGAGGGTTGCAGTACATGGAATGCATTTGCAAATGCAGCCAAAATCTGATATATACCAAAAAAATTGTATAGAAATATGCTGAATTTTCTACTCTGATTGTTGCTCAAAGAAATTTAGCAAAAAAAGGGGTCCTGGGAGACGCCGCTTGAGGCCCTTGAGAGGCCCTTCGTGTCGTGATGATTTTGCAGGTACCCCAAGAGGCCCTTGAGTTTGCCGGAATGTCGATTAACTTCCTTTCTGGCAAATTCGGGTACTCCATATGTCCTATTTTCAGCAAAGGTCATGCTGAAATTTTCTGTGAATTTTAGCATGATTTTGCTAAAAATCGGACATATGAGGTACTTGCTACTAATGCATGGGCCGGGGTATCTTAGTACTTAATTAAGTAGGATCAACTGCCCCTTTATTCTTGCTGCATTAAACCATAGGTGGCAATAGAGCCAAGTGATTAGGCCCAACTTAGAAATTGTCTTCAGCATCGAAAAACCCTAGATGATAAACCCAACATAGGTGGCAATAGAGCCAACTGATTAGTGCCAAGTGATTAGGCCCAACCTAGGGTGCCTCGGCATCGACAAACCCTAAATGATGAAAACTTAGCATTTAGGGTGCCTCGGCGTCGACAAACCCTAAATGATGAAACCTTGGCTTTTAGGGTGCCTCGGTGTCGATGAGAACCTAAATGATGTACGCTTAGGCTTTTAGGGTGCCTCGGCATCGACAAACCCTAAATGATAAAAGCTTAGCTTTTAGGATGCCTCGGTGTCGACAAACCCTAAATGATGAGACCATGATCTTGTTCCTTGACAATAACCAACTTTTTGACCAAACTTTTTTCCTATTTAGAGCGAAACATGGCCCACAACGATGAGGCCGGCGGTTCGGGCGGCAAGCAATTCTGGGAGCTGTCCCAGGAGTTGGAGGAAGAACCTCACCGCTATGAGGACGCCGCAGAAGACACCGATCCTGACTACACAACCCCTAGTGGCGTCGGGGATGACACCACTGATGATGGCCCCACGGATGCCACCACTGATGATGGAGGCGCACGCACAGATGGCAGCCAACCGAAGAGGCAACGGAAGGACCGGCGCCCGAACGTGCTCGACACCGTCAGGGAGGAATTTACTGAAGTGAACTCCGACGGGCATCCGACGGCGCCCAAACACGTAGTCAAGGGGTACTCGATTCAGCTCGGGTGCATTCTCTGGAGCACCTCCTCGATCAACACCGAGAACCTAAGGCATAAGGACCGAGGGAATTTGCGCAGCCTCATCTTCACGAAGCTGCACGAACGATACAAGTTCCCCGCTGAGTTCGCAAACACACGCCTCTTGGGTAATAAAGTGAACGGTGCCGCCCTCACGACGATGAGCACGGCCCTGTCTACTTGGAAAAGCACGGTGAAGGCAATGATTGACAAAGGTGATAGTTATGAGAAGATCAAGGCGAAATATCCTTTGATGAGCGAAGATGACTACAAGGAGTTCAAGATCAAGTGCGAGAGCCCCGCAACCTCCGAATCAAGTCAGTGGGGGAAAGAAATGCAGTAGTTGAACATAGGGGTCCACCAACTCGGTCCCGGCGGTTACAGAGTGGCGGAGCCTGTATGAGACAAGGAGGACGCGGAGCATGCCGAGCAAGGCCTACCGCCCTGCTTTGAGAAATACAGTGACAAGCAGACCAGGAACTTTCTCAGGGCCCGGTACAAGGAGGACCCGGTAACAAAAGAGCTTACCACGGATCCGAATACCAAGGAGCTTGAGCTTGTTCTAGTAAGGAATACACCCCCGCGTAATTAGCTCCATATGGTTGCATTCTAATTAATCACAATATTTCTAAATGGTTCACGTTCCTCCCGCAGGACAAAGAAAGCAGTAGCGCGGGGTCGTCTTAGAGCTCCCCTTTCGACACCCCTTTGAATAGGGCATTGAATGTAATGAAAAACAGGGATAAGCTCAATAAGCCGACGTCAGCTGGTCGTGTGGCCGGCAAAGGCTTGTCCACAAAATGGTCGTCATACTATGGCGCTGGTGGGCGAAAGGAGAAAAAGACCAGCTCAGAAAGCCAGTCGCACGAGGTTGAAGCACTCAAGGCGCAAGTGGCGCAGATTCCGGAGATGGTCCAAGAGCAAGTGCAACAACAACTGGGATCGACGCTTACCGGCATTATGCCTACCTTGATTCATGGGATAACGATGTGGATTGCGGGTGGCCAACAGGGGACGCCCCGATTCCCAGCTTCACGGCCAGCAACTCACACAACGCGCAGGCGGCGCCATTGGTGTCTCCGGCGGCGGCGGTATTGGTGTCTACGGCGGCGGCACCATTGGTGTCTCCGGCGGCGGCGGTATTGGTGTCTTCGACGCTGGCATTGGAGCTTAATGCACCCGGGTGTACGCCGGCCGGCCCCTCGCCAGCAAGCGGCCCCTCCGTCAGTTGCACGCCCTCCGTTGGCGGTGCCTCGACATTAGCCGAGCTTGACGACATCATGGTAACTAAGCCTCTCGGCCGAGGAGTTCATCTCCTTGCCTTTGACTGGGCATCCCTGACGCCCTACATGTTTTCGTAGGGCGCCGCCAACGTTCCTTGCACTCTCCTACACTTCGTGGGCGGCGAGTTGGTCGATGTCGCCAAGGGCAGAATCGTTCAACCAGGCAACCCCGTGTTCCACGGTAATCCGATGCCACCCACAATGTATAGGGTTGAAGTGGTTCGAGTGCTGCCAGGCTGCAACGATCTGTTACCTCCGATTCGACCCGCTGGGGTCGACGAAGAAGATGAGATGACCCTCAGCGCCTGTGTAAGCTGGCCCCTGCTTTGGCCGAAGAGCTAGATTCGTTTGGGCGTGGGGGAAACCACCCCACAGACAAGACCGCCAGTCGTGCCGGTGCCAAGCCATGGCAAGAACGCTGCAACGCTACCGGACATGCCGGACATCCCTATGGCACAGGATCCGAACATGCATATGGCACAGGATCCGGACGACGATGAGAACGACGATGGTACATTTACCAACGTCAATAAGTACTTTGCCGAACATGGGTACGGTGACGAGTTCTGCGGGCCTCCTTCTCAAGAACCCAAACAAGACGACCGCGATCTAGCTAGCACGGCGGAGACACCCAATTGCAACAGGCGTCGTCTGACGTTCAGCTCTCAGGAGACGCCTCCAGCTGCCGCCTTCACCTAGCCTCAAATAGCGGAGGTGCAAAATATTATCAGCCCCAACACTCTCAAGAAGGCGGTCTGTGAGCAGAACTCGGTCCCATTACAGCAGATCAAGAAGAAGGGCCGGAAACGGCCGACTAAAAAGGCCGTCGGTGCGAGCCAGCCGGCACCGAGTATGATCCGTGCTCAGGACAGGCCACCTTCACCTAAGGATATCTCGAGGAAGGTGCATGTGGCGGGTAGGGCGATGCTACCGACAAATATGCTCAATGCTGCAACCGGTGCTATGCGGAGTCTGCACGACAGTGTTCTTTCTTTGGAGAAGCGGCGTCTCAGAGAGAATGATGTGGCATACCCGGTATTTGTGGCCAAGGTGCCAGAGGGCAAGGGCTTTGTGGATGGCACCATCGGGGGTACGATCGTCCTGCTGTTTGATGACATCTTTGCTATGTTCAACCTTCATCCGCTGCACTACACCTCCGTTCGGCTGTTTTCACTGAGTATGGAGATGCGGATCATTAGAGACAAGACCCCGGACATCGTGATTGTCGACCCCTTCTACATGCGTGCCAAGTTCTTGAGCAGCGCTGGGGACCGCCAAGTCGCGAGTTCACACCTCGAAGACGTCATTCTGGCAAACCCAGATAAGGATAACTTCCTTGTGCCTTACTTGCCCGAGTAAGTCATCCCTTAACCGCCCCGGAACATATGATTTCTTAGATTTCGATCGTTCTTTTTTTTTCTAACATTCCGTGTTCTGTGCAGTGACACACATTGCACACTCATCCTCTTAAGCCCGAAATATTCCATGGCCACGTATTTCGACCCGAACCGTAACTCCAAGATAGACTACACAAATATCAAGAAAGTTCTTGATGATGTTCTCCCTGGCTACACCAAATCTGGAGGCACCTTCATCAGGGCAGTTCGTAAGTACGGCAAGCACGTGTTCGCCCACAATACGATGTTCTGCTGCGTCAAGCAGCTGCCTGGCGGTCAGAAGGATGCCTACTACGCCCTCCATCACATGCGGGCGATCGTAAGGGACCATCATCACCTTCTGCTACCAAATAATCTCAAAGATTGGGCCGCGAGCTTGTCGGCAATCCAGGACGCGGACATCAGACAAGAATTCTTTCGCATCCAGTCAGAGTCTACGGACATCATCCATCAAGATGTCCTTCATACCTCGGGGCAGTTCTTCCTCAGATATCAACCGTCGAACATTGAGATAGACGGAATGCTACAAATGCAGGCTGACAACGCCCGCGATTTCATGACCATCACGACAGATGGCGGCTTCATCCACGCTCCTGTCCATGAGTCGAGTCGAAAGTAGTGATGTGTAGTTCTGAAACATTGATTGGCTCATGTTGTAATTAAACTTTAATGAATTGTATGTCTCTTTGGTTTGGACAGTCGTTCAACTTAGATGTAATCGATGCTATTTATTAGTAGGACCATGAATCATGCTATTAATGTCTTGCTTTTCTCTTCCGATCCTTTTGTTGCATACTTATATATTGCTTATGTATGTATTGTCTGTTGTTTGGCTTGTGCATAGAGATTCTGTCGTATGTCGTGTACAAGGGTAAGGTTCCCAGAGTCTACGACGACTGGGAGGAGTGTCGGAGACAGGTTCACCGTTTCAGCAGTAACAGTTACAAAGGGTACACCACTAGGGCGGAGGCCGAATCTAGATACGCCCACTATCTAGCGGGAGAGAGGAGGGAGCATTGGAGGAACCGGATGAAGACCAGTTTGATCACGATGATGCTCATCGTGATGACCGCAGCTCTCTTCTATGTGATGGTAGTTTAGATGATTGATATCGACTTGTAATGTGAAGACAAACTCGATACTCGCGGTCTTGAGACTTGTAATGTTTTATCTTTGTTCGGTCTTTTGAATTCGGAGACTAATATGATGAATTGTATTCGGAGACTAATCTTCTATTGTATTCGATGAATCTGCTGTTGCTGTGTGCTACTGTCTATATTCTGTCAAATAATATATTTTGTAACCTGTGCGAAAATCAAAAAAGTAAAAAAAACTAAATATTCATACTAATGGCGCATCACCACAAGGTGCGCCATTAGTATGCCAAAGGATACTAATGGCGCATCAAGACAGAGTGCGCCATTAGTATGACAAAGCAGATGGTTACATAAGCCCCCCCGGGAGGCATACTAATGGCGCATGGTGTTACATACTAATGGCGCACTTCCAGGTGCGCCATTAGCATACCAGATACTAATGGCGCACCAGTGGTGCGCCATTAGTAAAAAATTCTAGTGGCGCGATACTAATGGCGCATCGGTAGTGCGCCATTAGTAGGCAAAACCGGTGTGCCATTAGTAGGCCTTTTCCTAGTAGTGTCTAGCCCATCTTGCTGCCATTTTCGATCTCCTTGCTCAAAGCTCCATTCACAAAACTCCTTTGGGGGATTGTTCTTCGGTATGTGACTCCTCCAATGGTCCAATTTGTTTTTGTTCTAGTGCTTTATTTATTGCAAATTTTTGCTGCTTAGGTGACCCTGTTCTTGAGCTTGCATGTCAAATTTATGTGGTCAAAAGTAGTTTTAATGCATGATATGGCCTCTAGGCACTTGTAGGAGTAGTTGCTATTAATCTTGTTGAGTTTGGTTTACTTTTATTTTGAGTTACTAAAAATTTCAGAAATTTTTCAGAGGAAGAAAAATGTTTAGGAAAATGTACCAAGGTGGTTCCTTAAGGAAGCAAGGAACAAGGCTCGCAATATGTGAGACGGACGATGAACCACAGAGGGAAGCTCAAGTGCGGCCTTGCGAATGGCCGTCAGAGGAGTTCATGGTCCAGGTAGGCATCAAGGATAAATTTGACACGTATGTGCATAATGCTGATCTTTAGAGCTTTGTGTCAAATAAGTGCTGGCAATACCTCTATCTAACTGATTCCTTTGTGAGAAGGTTTAAATTTACATCCTCGCACAATTCTCACACTGTTTTATTTGATCTTTGTGATAAATCATATACCATGGACCTTGAAGATTTTAATACTTCTTGTAAACTCCCGCACTGGGGCAATGTTAGTGAACCTCCCAAATCTGAATATAAAGAGTTTCTAGCTAGTATCACTATGGGGGAATCTTGAGAAATCACATAAGCTACCATAGGGAGCATTCATTTCCCTTCCATACATTATTTTGCTCTCTTCATTGGTAGATGCATTAACGGTAAAGATGAGGCTTGTCACATGTGTGTTCCAGATCTTAGTGTCCTCAAGAGTGCGGTATTAGGTGATAAAAAATATTACTTGGGGGCTATTGTTGCATGTAGGTTGCATCACAATAGTATAAGTGGAGATTTGTTTGGTGGAATTTATGCAACTCGTGTAGTTAACTATCTTGATATACCCATATGTGGAAATGATGTTGAGTTACCTCCTGCTTACCTAGATTATAATTCCATGGTTCGCCATCAGTTTGTTGTGAGGAACGATCAGTTCCTCCAGTACCGACTAATCTTTGACAGACAACACACCGTCCATGTTGCTCTCCCAGCTCCTACTTTCTTTGACTTTCAGGCAAAAGGGAGATATGTTATAACCAGGGAGGAGGCGAACGAGTACGAGAGGAGGACGGAGGCAGCTCGCCTCCAAGCTGCAGCTCGTCAGGCAGTAGCTGCTACATCTCAGTACGACTGAGGGAGTCCTGGATTAGGGGGTCTCCGAACAGCCGGACTATATCCTTTGGCCGGACTGTTGGACTATGAAGATACAAGATTGAAGACTTCGTCTCCTGTCCGGATGGGACTCTACTTGGCGTGGAAGGCAAGCTTAGGCAATACGGATATGTATATCTCCTCCTTTGTAACCGACCTTGTGTAACCCTAGCCCCCTCCGGTGTCTATATAAACCAGAGGGTTTTAGTCCGTAGGACAACATACAATCATACCATAGGCTAGCTTCTAGGGTTTAGCCTCTCTGATCTCATGGTAGATCAACTCTTGTAATACTCATATCATCAAGAATAAATCAAGCAGGACGTAGGGTTTTACCTCCATCAAGAGGGCCCGAACCTGAGTAAAACATCGTGTTCCCTTCCTCATGTTACCATCCGCCTTAGACGCACAGTTCGGGACCCCCTACCCGAGATCCGCCGGTTTTGACACCGACATTGGTGCTTTCATTGAGAGTTCCTCTGTGCCGTCGCCAGAAGGAAGGATGTCTCGTCTCGTCTTTAAAGACGGTACTATTGTTGGGGGAGCTTTGGCTGTCGGCCAAACTCCCCGGCTAGGTGGTTTCATCATGACCGCCTGTTCGGCCGCCGCACCGATGATGACTTCTCGGGTCATCGAAAACAGCCTCCATGTCAAATCGGCACTCGCCGAACAGATGGATCCAATGGAGCTCGCCTCCTTAAACGAGCTCTTGGATCGCATCACCGCCTTGGGAGTCGCTACGGACTATGATCGGATTGGGCTTAAACCCGATCAAAGGGAGATTAACTCTCCACCGGTCACCCATCACCGGTCACCTTTCCTCTATCTTGAGGACCAACTATGTCCGGATTCCTGAGCTCTCCGAGCCGGATGCCCGTTCGTGGGAGGACAACATCCAATCCCTGAACTTAGAGTCAGGCAGCGGACCAGGATTATCGGGTAACACTCCGGAACCGGAACTTCCAATGTTGGAAACTCCTTGGCCCCTGGATCCCAGATCAGGTAAGGGTTCGGATTCAATTCCACCCACCCAAACATAAGCGATCTTTCCCACATCAGGCAAGAGCCCCAGGAAACAGTACATCACTATTGGGCCAGATTCCTCCTTGTGATGAACAAGGTTAAGGACTATCGCGAGGAAGATGCAATCCTATTTTTCTGCAATAATTGCTCAGACCAGGGAATCCTTAACTCCATAAATCGCTGTGAGATAACACGCTTCGCTGATTGGCGTCCATAGTACGAAAGTACTGTGCAATGGAAAGTGCCTGGAAAACTGAAACAAACTTTTGGGATAATCCGGCCCTGAATACAAACCCAGTCCGAAATAAAATGGTGCATTATCACAATACACCCGGGTCAACTATCAAAAAGCAAAAACCCTCTACAGGGCATGGAACCGTACTCGCGGGATGGCTCGACGGACCCTGCAAAATTCATAGTACAGCGGATACAGTACCAACGCACAGCTTTAGAGCATGTTGGATACTCCGGCAGGTGGCCAAAAGTGGTGAGGATCTTCTTATCCCAAATACCACAGAGCACCATCCCATGGACAACAATACGGTGTTAACAGTCTTTGAGACCTTCGCGTCAAATAATAGGCGCAAGCGAACACTCCGCAGCATGGCCAAAATCTGCCACGTAGCAGCAATAAATCCATGGAGTGACACGGCTATTACTCTCAATGCCAGTGACGAACCTAAATTCCGAACAGCCCGAGCACCAGCCGCACTGGTCCTCAGTCCAATTGTGGACGGCTTTCGACTCACCAAAGTACTCATGGACGACGGCAACGGATTAAACCTCATCTATGAGGAAACTCTTCAAATGATGGAAATAGACTGGAACCGCATTGAGAAAAGTAGCACAACCTTTAGAGGAATCATCCCCAGTCGGGAAGCACGCTGTGCTTGGAAAATCACACTAGATGTGGTATTCGGCACATTGGATAATTACAGGTCCGAAGAAATTACATTCCAAGTGGTCCTGTTCAGTAGTGGTTATCATGCTCTTTTAGGACGGGAGGCGTTCACAATCTTCCAAGCCGTACCCCATTAAGGGTACATGAAGCTCAAAATGCTCGGGCACAATGGAATCATCACTCTTGCCAGCGATCCAGACATAGCACTCTGCGCCAAAAACAAAACAGCTGCACTGGCCCTCGAGGCATTATCCGAAGCCCTCTCGGCCAAGGAATTAACCATGCTACGCTCCACAGTGGAGAGGGACGACGTGATACTCGACAAGAGATCCAAGTCCACCTCTTTTAAACCAGCGGATGAAATAGTCAAATTCCAGGTCCACCTAATGGACCCTACAAAAACAGCCTCCATCGGGGCACAGTTAAACCCCGCTGTGGACGCCGCACTACGAGAGTTCCTGCGCGAGAACTGGGACATATTCGCCTGGCATCCCTCAGACATGCCAGGAATACCACGCAGGCTGGCCGAGCATAGCCTCAATATCCTAAAGGGATTCAAGTTGGTCAAGCAAGCTCTTCGGCATTTTTCCGAACCTAAGAGACAAGCCATGGGAGAGGAACTAGCCAAGTTATTGGAGGCCGGATTCATCAGAGAAATAAAACACCCGGACTGGCTAGCAAACCTGGTGATGGTACCGAAGAAGGACAAATCCTAGCGCCTTTGTGTCGATTTCAAAGACATCAATAAAGCTTGCCCAAAGGACCCCTTCCCCCTCCCATGCATCGATCAAATCATTGATGCTACCGCAGGACACGAGTCATTGTGTTTCCTCGACGCATACTCCGGTTACCACCAAATCAAGATGGCGGAGTCCTTCCAAGCCGCAACAGCATTCATCACACCATACGGTCCCTTCTGTTTTAACACAATGCCTTTTGGGCTCAAAAACGCCGGCGCAACATATCAACGCATGATTCAGACATGTCTGGAGAAATAAATCGATAAAACAGTAGATGCATACGTAGACAATGTGGTCGTCAAAACCAAACACGGCGACTCTTTGATAGATGACTTGAGGCTCACATTCGACAACCTCCAAACATACGACATCAAGCTCAATCCGGAAAAATGCGTTTTCGGCGTACCAGCCGGAAAGCTCCTGGGTTTCATTGTCTCCAGTAGAGATATTGAAGCTAATCCGGCCAAAATCCGAGCTTTGTCACAGTTGGCTACCTCAACAGACCTCAAACAAATCCAGAAGTTAACTGGATGCGTGGCGGCTCTAAGCCGCTTTATCTCCCGCTTAGGAGAAAAGGCTTTACCCCTTTATCGCCTCCTTCAGCGCACCGAACACTTCGAGTGGACGGACGCGGCCACAGCCGGATTGTAAGAAATAAAGGCCATCTTGGCAACCAACCCAATCCTGGCCGCGCCAAACATCGACAAACCAATGCTGTTGTACATTGTGGCAACTCATCAAGTTGTAAGCGCAGTGCTCGTTGTCGAACGGGAAGCGGACGGACATAAATTCCCTCTTCAAAAGCCGATATACTATGTATCCACTGTCCTCACTCCATGCAAATCACAGTACCCCGCATTACCAAAAGGTAGCATATGCGGTATTCATGGCATCGCGGAAGCTGCAACACTACTTTCAAGAGTGTTCGATTACAGTAGCCTCGGAAGTGCCACTTAATGATATTATAAACAACCGCGACGCTACGGGCTGGATTGCCAAATGGGCCATTGAGCTCCTCCCGTTTGACATAACATACAAACCTCGATGAGCCATTAAGTCGCAAGTATTGGCTGACTACGTCGCCGAATGGACGGAGGCCGAACTCCCTAAAGAGTACGGCGCATACTCCAATTGGATCATGCACTTCGACGGTTCTAAAATGCTAGCTGGTCTAGGGGCTAGCGTCATCCTGACGTCCCCAACCGGAGATACCGTTCAGTACGTATTCCAAATATTGTATATAGACTCCAACAATGCAGCCGAATACGAAGCTCTGTTGCATGGTATTCGGATGGCAGTCTCCATGGGCATTCAACGCCTGGAGGTGCATGGGGATTCAAACCTTGCAATATCCCAAATAAATGGACACTTTGACGCCAAGGATCCGAAAATGGCGGCCTATCGAAACACCGTCCTAAAAAGGTCAGCTCGGTTCAAGGGGCTCGAATTTCACCATGTGGCTCGAGAAAACAACGAGGCGGCATATACCCTTGCTCGCATCGGCGCAAAACGTGATGCGGTCCCCCCCAACATATTTTTGGAAAGGCTGTTCAAGCCATCCGTAGTATGGGAAGGGGACACTGGTAACAACAGTCCGGACCCGGCCAAAATACCCGATACCGAACTCTCTGACACAATCGGAGGCTCCACCACCGAAATAACACCTTCAGCCCACGAAATAATGGCCATTATTGCCCCGTGGACAGAACCATTCCTGGCCTACCTAACTAGACAGGAACTTCCGGAGGACCAAAATGAGGCACGCTGCATAGTGCGGCGATCCAAGGCCTACAGGGTCCATTGTACAAAAAAGCAGTACCGGAGTCCTTCAGAGGTGCATCTCCGAAGAGGAAGGGTGGAATCTTTTGGCAGAAATTCACGCCGGACTCGGCGATCATCACGCCGCAGCCCGGGCTCTTGTAAGCAAGGCCTTCCGTACAAGATTCTATTGGCCAACGTCCCGGGCAGATGCACAGGACTTGGTCCGACGCTGCGCCGGTTGCCAGCTTTTTGCAAATCAAAGCCACATGCCACCCACCGCCCTCCAAACAATCCCCATTAAATGGCCCTTTGTGGTCTGGGGGCTTGACATGGTTGGACCCCTTAAAGGGGGAACCCACAAGAAAAATACTTATTGGTCATGGTGGATAAATTCACCAAATGGATAGAGGCCAAACCTGTTAAAACAGCCAAATCCGGACCGGTGATAGACTTCATATCCGGGGTTGTACACCGTTATGGCGTCCCCAACAGCATCATCACTTATAATGGCATGAACTTCACGGCCGACGAGGTAAAACTCTGGTGCATCAAAATGGGCATCAAGCTCGATTATGCTTCAGTCTATCACCCACAAACCAATGGTCAAGTCGAGTGAGCAAACGGTCTTATAATGAGCGGCATTAAACCCAGATTAGTGCGCTCCTTAACGGAGTCTAACACGCACTGGGTAGAGGAGCTCGACTCTGTACTCTGGGGGCTGTGGTCCACGCCGAATCGTAGTACCGGATATACACCCTTCTTTATGGTGTACGACACAGAGGCAGTCTTGCCCTGTGACATAATTCATGACTCACCTCGAGTGCGCATGTACGAAGAAAGAGAAGCCGAGCTCGATCAGCAAGACAGTTTGGACACCATGGAGGAGGAGCGCGACATAGCGAAAGCCCGTTCCGCATTTTATCAGCAACAGGCTTGCAGATACCAAAGCAGAGAAGTACGGGCCAAAACTTATAATGTTGGCGAACTAGTTCTACGCCTGCCAGATAAGAAAAAGAACAAGCTCGAGCCCAAATGGGAAGGTCCCTTCATTATTGACCAAGTTCTGACCGGTGGAGCGTACCGACCGCGGGATGCATCGACTAGTCGACTCGAGCCGAACCCATGGAACACGGCCAGGCTCCGAAGATTCTATGCCTAGCACCGCACTCTATGTTAGTCCCCTCCCTTTGTCCATTTTCTGCATATACATTATCTGCCGTGTTTCTCTTTCTTTCTTTCTTATATTATTTCTCTAGGCCTTCAAGGGTCACCTTGTGCCTCGCCTGCACATTACAGATGCGCTAGCCGCACTCTTCATACTTGGGGGCTTCTTTCACAGAATCTTAAATTATTTATCTGGGCCTCATGTCCCACACATATGTTATACTTCCTGTCGGTGTCAAAACCAGCGGATCTCGGGTAGGGGGTCCTGAACTATGCGTCTAGGCCGGATGGTAATAGGAGGCAGGGGACACGATGTTTTACCCAGGTTCGGGCCCTCTTGATGGAGGTAAAACCCTATGTCCTGCTTGATTGATATTGATGATATGGGTAGTACAAGAGTAGATCTACCACGAGATCAGAGAGGCCAAACCCTAGAAGCTAGCCTATGGTATGATTGTATGTTGTGATTGTTGTCCTACGGACTAAAACCCTTCGGTTTATATAGACACCAGAGAGGGTTAGGGTTACACAAGGTCGGTTACAAAGGAGGAAATATCCATATCCGTATTGCCTAGCTTGCCTTCCACGCCAAGTAGAGTCCCATCCGGACACGAGACGAAGTCTTCAATCTTGTATCTTCATAGTCTAACAGTCCTGCCAAAGGATATAGTCCGGCTGTCCGGAGACCCCCTAATCCAGGACTCCCTCAGTAGCCCCTGAACCAGGCTTCAATGACGATGAGTCCGACACGCAGTATTGTCTTCGGCATTGCAAGGCGGGTTCCTTCTCCGAATACATCACAGAAGAACTTGAAAACGAGGATAGTGTCCGACCCTGCAAAATAAGTTCCACGTACCACCGTAGAGAGAATAATATTTTCGCAAATTCAATTTGTTGACTTGTTTTGGCAGCACGACGTTATGTCATGGCCCGGTGATTATTCGAACCATTCCCTTTAACCAGCCCCACACATAACGCGAGGCGGTTTTTCGACACGTCTTGTCAAAGCAGAGATTGTGTCCCCTTATTACGGGATTCTCATCAATACGAGCGTGGGTAACCCAACCGCACCATCAACTGCGGCGCTTGGGGAATAAGCGAGTTTTACCAGGCAAGTGCGGACGCTTAGCTTCGTCCGCCCATATAAAGGGATAAGGATTCACCTTTCTATCCACGCCTTCTTCCTCCTTTGCTCATCCATTTTTGCACACTCGAGCTCTAGCGCCCAAGTCCAGACTTCCCACCTCAACCTTCTCCAACCATGTCCAGAGCGAGAGGCAGGTGGATGGTCTCCTCTTTCACGGAGGGAGACATCAAAAAGCTGCACGGAGCCGGATACTTAGCCGCGAACATCGCGCATCGGCTGCCTGCTGTGGGGCAGATCGTCCCTACCCCGGAACCTCACGAGAGGGTAGTTTTCCTTCACCACTTCCTCCGCGGACTAGGGTTTCCCCTCCATCCACTCGTCCGTGGTATCATGTTCTACTACGGGCTGGACTTTCATGATCTGGCCCCGAACTTCATCCTCAACATTTCGGCGTTCATCGTCGTGTGTGAGGCTTTCCTCCGCATCCGGCCCCACTTCGGCCTGTGGTTAAAGACCTTCAATATCAAGCCGAAGGTGGTACGAGGCCAACAAGCAGAATGCGGCGGAGCCATGGTGGGCAAGATGCCCAACGTCATATGGCTCCAAGGCTCCTTTGTGGAGACAATAAAGGGATGGCAGTCGGCGTGGTTCTACATCATCGAGCCGCGTGACGCCAAATGGGCGGCAGCCCCTGAGTTTCAATCCGGATTCCCAACACGGCTCACTTCCTGGAAAGAGAAGGGCTTGTTGTGACACCCCGAGACCATTGCGCCAGGTGTCTTCCGGTGTTTTGTTGTTGTTGCCTTGTCATTTGCTTGCGTGTTGCATCTTGCCATGTCATCATGTGCATTGCATCATCATGTTTTCAAAACTTGCATCCGTCCGGGTTCCCCCAGTTCCCTCCGTTGTCCGTTCTGAGCCCAGACACACTTGCACGCGCCCGCGGCACGTCCGAAATATTATTTTATAAGTGGCCGGAAAATGTTCTCGGAATGGGTTGAAAGTTGGCATGTGGTGTTGTTATGTTGTAGGTAGGCTGCCTGCCAAGTTTCATCGCATTCAGAGATCGTTTAACGCCCAAACGATTTACTATAGCGACAATATAGTCGGTCAAACGTCGGACGTTTTCGGTCTCCGGAAACAGTCGTCGGGTCTCTCTCTCTTTTCTCTTCTCTCAGTCTGAGGCCTTCTGCACAGCCCACTACCCACTCACCGTCAGGCCCTACCTAAACTCTCTTGTCAGCCCGCGCCCTCCTCGTGCGTGTCCGAAATTGTCCCGGACCCGACCCGGGCAGTCGTCACCGTCGGATCCGGATCATCCCCAAACGTCTACAAAACGTCACCGTTTTCTTATTTGGACTTCCTAGCTATTTTATTCGCGACCGTTCGATTGCGATCGGAGGGATGATATACCCCTAAGTCAACCCACCTACTATATATATAGTCTATCCCTAGTCCATTTTGGACAACCCTAATTTTTAGGGATCCTCCCAGCCGCCGCCGCACTCATTTCCCACCTCGGGATCCTCTCATTCCCCCTGCACCAACCATCAGCCACACCCAGATCCAATCCATCCATCCCATCAATCCATCTCGAGTGAACGACCGCCGATGCTCAAATCCCGCAGGAGCCCGAGCTCCACCTCCTCGCCCACCATCCCCGTCTCCTGGATCCCAGCGCGCCCGAGCTCTCTGCTGCTCCTTGCACCAACCACCACCGGAGCGCAGCCACCCTTCCGCCGCCGTCGAGCGCCGGACGTGCCCGACCTCGACCTCCAGGCCAGCCCCGCGCCCTGCCTCTCTCCTTTCCTTCCTTAGTTTCTTCCTCTCTAACCTCTCTCCCTCTCTGCCATGGATGACCTCAGGAGATCCCTCCGATGCCTTGGCTCCTGGACCTCAAGCCTTCGCCGGAATCTGACTGGGAATGGATGGACTAGTCCATCCCCGACCTCCGGCCGTCCCCTACCTCACAGGAGGGGCTCCATGCCATGACTTCCTGAACCTGAAGCTCCATAGTCGCCGGGACCAAGTCTTTCTGCCCCATGGAGCGACCCCGCAGGACCTCCTCCTCACCGCCCGTCGTCTTCGTTCACGCCAGCACCGAGCCCCGCTCCCCTCCGTCCTCCACCTTTCCTCCATCGCGCCGCCCGTGGCCGAGTCCTTTGCCGCTGCGTGCTCTGCTTTCCTGCATCGAGCAGCAGGAGCGAGCGCCGCCGCGCGTTGACCCACGCCTAGGCTGCGACCAGCGCGTCTAGGGCCCAGCGGGCCTCCTCAGCCAGATGGCCTGCCCGGTCTCCTCCCCACTAGTTGAGTTGAAGCCCATGGTGAGACAGCCCAGCGCCCAACAGATTCAGCCCATGTCGTTTTTTTTCCTGAGCAAATTTGTCTAATATCCAGTGTAAAACAGTTTTGCAGTTAAGTCCCTGTTCTTCATGCATTTAATAACTTCACAACTGTGCATCGGTTTAAAATGATTTATATATGAAACTTGCTCAGAATTTTGTCTAGTTTAATAATATGTCATATTCATCCATGTTTAAAATGTTTAAAATGTTGTTTGTGTAAATTTGCTCCTATGCCATGTTAAAATGCTCTAATTCATAACTAAATAACTGTAACTCCGAATTTAATAAACTTTATATGTAATTGGGGTGGAATTTTGCCTAGTTTAACATGGTGGCATCATCTTGCATGTTTAACAACTCTAAAATAATGTTTAGGGCAGAACAGTACTGAACCTAATATATGCACATGAGGAGTTTCCGGATTTGTTGTTTGTTGCTTCCGGCCTCATTTAACCTTGACTAGTTAGGTAGTTTTACTTTGCTTCACCCTCTTGCCATGTTTGACAACATTTAATATTGTTGGGTACATAAACGAGATCGAACAAAATAACTTGAATGTGGTGTTTCGTCAATATGCAACCCGTTGCATATTGAGCTCCACTTAATTTGTAGGATTGTTTGTGCACTTTGCCATGCCATGCCTCTTTAAACCGGACATGCATCATAATTGTTTGTGCATCATGCCATGTCTATGTGGTGGTTGTTTACTATGTTGTTTGCTTCTTTCCGGTGTTGCTTCTTCGGGTTGGTTCCGATAACGTCGTGATTGTGAGGAACCGTTCGTCTATGTCCGTTTGTCATCTTCATGGACTCGTTCTTCTTCCTTGCGGGATTTCAGGCAAGATGACCATACCCTCGAAATCACTTCTATCTTTGCTTGCTTAGATGCTCGCTCTTTTGCTATGCCTATGCTGCGATACCTACCACTTGCTTATCATGCCTCCCATATTGTTGAACCAAGCCTCTAACCCACCTTGTCCTAGCAAACCGTTGTTTGGCTATGTTACCGCTTTGCTCAGCCCCTCTTATAGCGTTGTTAGATGCAGGTGAAGATTGAAGTTTGTTCCTTGTTGGAACATGGAGATGTTGTTCCTTGTTGGAACATGTTTACTTGTTGGGATATCACAACATATCTTATTTAATTAATGCATCTATATACTTGGTAAAGGGTGGAAGGCTCGGCCTTATGCCTGGTGTTTTGTTCCACTCTTGCCGCCCTAGTTTCCGTCATATCGGTGTTATGTTCCCGGATTTTGCGTTCCTTATGCGGTTGGGTAATAATGGGAACCCCTTGACAGTTCGCCTTAAGTAAAGCTCTTCCAGCAATGCCCAACATTGGTTTTACCATTTGCCACCTAGCCTTTTCTTTTCCCTTGGGAGTCGCGCTCCTGAGGGTCATCATTATTTTACCCCCCCCCGGGCCAGTGCCCCTCTGAGTATTGGTCCAACTGAGCGATATCTGAGGCTACCAGGGGCAACTCTGGGCTGGCTTACCCGACGTCTTGCTCATCCGGTGTGCCCTGAGAATGAGATATGTGCAGCTACTATCAGGATTTGTCGGCACATTCGGGCGGTGTTGCTGGTCTTGTTTTAACCTGTCGAAGTGTCTTGAATTACCGAGATACTGAGTCTGATCGGAACGTCTTGGGAGGAGGTCTATTCCTTCGTTGACCGTGAGAGCTTGTCATGGGCTAAGTTGGGACTCCCCTGTAGGGATTTGAACTTTCGAAAGCCGTGCCCATGGTTATGGGCAGATGGGAATTTGTTAATGTACGGCTGTAGATAACTTGAACCTTAACTTAATTAAAATGAGTCAACTACGTGTGTAACCGTGATGGTCTCTTTCCGGCGGAGTCCGGGAAGTGAACACGGTGTTGGAGTTATGCTTAACATAGGTTGTTTTAGGATCACTTCTTGATCACACTTTCTCGAACGTGCTTTGCCTTCTCTTCTCGCTCTCATTTGCGTATGTTAGCCACCATATATGCTAGTCGCTTGCTGCAGCTCCACCTCATACCTTTACCTTATCCATAAGCTTAAATAGTCTTGATCGCGAGGGTGCGAGATTGCTGAGTCCCCGTGGCTCACAGATACTTCCAAAACCAGCTTGCAGGTGCCGATGAGTCCGTGCAGGTGACGCAACCAAGCTCAAGGAGGAGCTCAATGAAGATCTTGTCCTTTGTGTTGTTTCGTTTCTAGTTGACCAGTAGTGGAGCCCAGTTGGGGTCGATCGGGGACCTTGTCGCATTTGGGGTTCTTCTTTTATTTTGGTTCCGTAGTCGGACCTTGATTGTATTTGGATGTTGTAATGCTTTATTCATGTATTATGTGAAGTGGAGATCGTAAGCCAACTATGTATCTCTTTCCCTTATGTATTACATGGGTTGTGTGAAGATTACCTCGCTTGCGACATTGCTTTCAATGCGGTTATGCCTCTAAGTCGTGCTTCGACACGTGGGAGATATAGCCGCATCGAGGGCATTACACTTGTCGTGGGGTTCATCGGTGGAGCTGGATGGACTCCAGAAATGTATCCGGAGTATGGCGAGCAAGAAACTCAAGCTTGTCAACATAGTCCAATTTATGCTCATCCGCCGGATCCTCCCATGTCAACAACGGGATTTTACCTTGTGGGAGTTCGACCCGGCCCAACACCAGACTTTGAGCGAGCTCTTCGATACGACACACAAGGACGTCTGGAAGGTGCTGTTCAAGGCCGCCGAGGTCCCCCCTTCTCTCGCCGAGGACCGCGGACTACAAAGCGTCTAGCGCGTTCGGTGAGTTCAATACGTCCCGTAGGACATTTATTTTCCCTAGCTTAATTATGCACGTGGTCTAATCTCCATGCCTTTGATAGGACTGGGTGGAGATGTCGGGGCAGATTAACTGTCCGGCCCCTTTGCCCGAAGACACTGCGAGCGCTCTCCTGATGGAGATGCTGGCTCCGGCTCCTTACAAGGTGCCGGAGAAGACCAAGAAGGCCAAGGGAACCCGAAAGAGTTCCCGACGCCAAGTGTTATCGGACTCATTATCCGATAACTCTGCGGCACACTCTTCCCCCGAAGACGAGGAGGAAGAAGAAAATGCTCCCCCTCCAGGAGGGGGAGACAAGAAAAGGAAGGCCACCCCAACTGGGGAGGCCGAAGGGTCCAAGAAGGGGAGGGCTCTCCTTCCGGATAGCTCCACCGCCGCCGACGAGGGCGAAGACGAGTGGTTGCCCCGGGCCAAGCCCCCGGGGAGATCGTAAGTATTCGGATACCAGAGTAACTCATAGCATTCCTTTGTCGCACTGCTTTCCCTAACGCCGAACATGATTATGCAGGCCGTCGCGAACCAGCATCGTTGTATCATCAGACGGCTCCCTGGGCTCGTCGGACATGGATAGCGATCCAGTCCCGACCGCCACCTCCCCTCATCCTGCTGACGACGCCGAGGTGTGGTCTCAAGAGGCACCGGGTTGAGGGGAGACAGTCCTGGAGGCTCCTCAATGCGACCTTCCAGACTCCGGGAGCCGCGGGGACGGGGCCCCCGAGAGCTCCGAGTTTGGCCCTCCGCCGAACACCGCGCCGGACCCTCCAGCGTTCCGGGCTCGGGCAGGCGGCCTCCTTCTAAGAGGGGCAAGACACCTGTGCTGGTGACCTCTGTCCATCCAGAGGCACCGAACAATCTGCTGGAAGCGCTTCGCAACGCTTCCATCGACGAGGAGCACCGCACTATCATGAGTGCGGTGATCCAGAAGGTTCAGTCCGCCAAGAGCGGATTGACTGAAGCTTGTGCCAGCCTTCTAACAGGCTTTGATGTAAGTGTTTTAAAATGTAGTAGAAATATTACCGCATAGACAGTAGCCCCTGATGCTTTGTTCGGTGTTCACAAAGAAAGGCTGAACAAAGGATCAAATAATATCGCAGGAGTCTAATATAAGTGTGTCAATACGCATATGCAGGCTCCGCTGCTGGCGTCTGCCGCACTGACTGCGGAGGTCGCCGTACTGAAGCAGGACCTCGAGGGGTCCAGGAAAGGTCTCGGCCTTGCCAAGAGGCAGCTCGAGGAGAACAAGGGTAAGTAATACCCCGTCTATAGATATGTATATATAAAAAAGGACGCGATTGCAAAATGACAGGATCATTGTATGTTTGCCAGGGGCCACGACCGAGGTGGTGACCCTGAAGCAAGCGCTAACCAAGGCCAAAGATAAAGCAGCCAAGGAGCGCACCGAGCGAGAGAAGCACGAGGCTCGGGTGGGCGAGGTGCAGCAAGAGCTCCAGGCTCTCGTGGCGAAGCACGAGGTGTTGGAGCTTGACTCAAAGACGCGGGAGTCTAAGCTTGCCGCGGCCCTCGAGAGTGTAAAAAGTGCCAAGACCGAAGCCCAAAAGGCCCTCCAAGAGATCGGCACGATGAAGAAGATAGCGGCGGGTAAGGCTTTCTATATGCAAAGCAATCATGTAAAAGAAAATTACCGATTACTTACCCGAATCCGGAGCTCTCCAGGAGCATTCGCAGATCTTCCCCGCAGTGTGTCCGATGACGCACAATTTTAGCAGGCCGAGGATGGAAGCTCAATGGAGAAGCTGTTCTGGTCTCATTATGCTGAGGCCGAACACCCGGTGCCAATGAGCGACCAGCTGAAGCAGATGGTCGAGCTACATAAGGCGGCCGATCGGGCCATGAAGAGCTTTATTATCCGGCTGTGGCCTGGCGACGCCCTTCCGAACAGCTTCTTCGGCCTGGTGAGGCGGCTTGTGGAGGCCTGCCCGCGGCTGGAGGTCGTCAAGCGATCTGTCTGCCTTGAAGGTGCACGCTGGGCTTTCGCCCGTGTGAAATTGCAGTGGGTCAAGCTAGACGCCATGAAGCTGATCAAGGAGGGGCCGCCGGAGGGCAAGGAGCACCGCCACCCCGAGATGTACTACGAGGGTGTTTTGCCGGGTGCCCATCTCATCGCAGATGAGTGTTCAAAAGATGTAATATTTGAATGAGACTTGCTCGTGTGATCCCGTATGATGAAAACTAGTTTCATATGCGCTATGCAACGCTTGTGTGAATTTAAAATATTACCTTATGTTTGGCCGTTTATCCAATCTGAGAGATGGCTAGTCCTCGGCTTCTGCCCCCATGCCACGAGTGCTGGGGTGTTCGGGATAAACCTGAGTACTCTTGTTCCCATATTTGGGTCCTTCGAGGGAGGTGCTCAGCACAACGAACAAGGCAACCGGACTAATAATGTTTTATCACTCTCACTTAGCCATAGAATTCTATAATTTTAAATTTCGGCGAAGCCCCTGGTATTCGGAAGGGCGAATTCGGGGCGCGATACACGCCTATAAGCCGGATAGGGCCGGCCCCTCGCCCTAAGGGGCATAAGTCTTTAGGGACTCGAAAAACTTCGCCGAACAGCGACCAGTCTCTCGCCTTATCATGACAGTCCGTTTTAGCTTTCTCTACTGAGGTGCTAAGCCCGGCAGAACCGGGGCACAATCGCAGTAGTTCTCCTAGCGCTACCTTAGCCGATAGAGCGGAACGTAAGGTACCAAAACATAGGAGCCGGGCAAACCCAACATTTGACGAAAGACATGATTCGGAGCTGATGCATATAGTGCTATAAGTTCGGGGTGCCGCACTTGTGAAAGTGTTCGGACTTTTCACACCGTATTGTGGGGTACGTGAGCCCCTGGTGTATTGGCCGTACCAGAGTGTACGGTTGCAAGGCGTCATTAATGAACACACACACACACACACACACACACACACACACACACACACACACACACATATATATATATATATATATATATATAACAAGAATGCAATAATAGTCATAATGTAATGCATTGTTTATTAAAAAATTGCGTTAAAGCAGAGTGATACAGATAGTGCGATAAGCAAAGAGTTGGATTATGTCCCTTCCAAGGGCAAGCTGAGGAATGATATTAAATTGAATATTTCACTCGTTACTGCAATCAACCTGGTAATTCTGTGGTATGACGTAGCTGTCTGCCTCCTTGGTTGCTGCATCATGTGTTTGGCAACAGTGCTGCCGGACCGTGTTTCCAGAGATTAAGGTCCTGAAAGAAAAAAGAAAAATAACCAAACGGGAAGCCCCTAGTGCGGTTTAGGCCGCGTTTTGGGGCGTGCCGCAGTTGTGCCCCCTCCCCACCTGTGCCCATGGTATTTTTAATGCGTAATTATGTACGCGCGGCACGAATTTCGCCGTTGGGCTGGGATTGGGGTGGCCGCCGTATTGCTACGTGAGCTCAGATCGCGCCAGGTGGTCTATTTGCCGATTGCCCCGAGCGCGCTTGAAGGTATCTGGGCTTTGAAGCACCGAACTGGTTGATTGCCTTGAGAGGCTGCTTTGCGCTTCTGCTGCGAGGGCCGCGCTGTGCTCCTCTGTTTAGAGAGAGCGCTATGTGTTCCCATTGACTGTAATAACTCCGCGAGGTCCTGGCATCTTGAGCTTGAGGTATGCATAATGCGGTACCGCATTGAATCTAGCGAATGCGGTTCGCCCGAGCAGCGCGTGGTAATCATGTGAAAGGGGACTATATCGAAGATTAACTCTTCGCTTCGGAAATTATCCGGGGATCCGAAGACCACTTCTAGTGTAACTGAGCCTGTGCAATGGGCCTCTACACCTGGAATGACGCCCTGAAAGGTTGTTTTTGTGGGTTTGATCCTTGCGGGGTCTATACCCATTTTGCGCACTATGTCCAGAGAAAGCAGGTTCAGGCTGCTGCCGCCATCCATAAGGACTCGAGTGAGGTGAAATCCGCCAATGATTGGGTCTAGGACCAGTGCGGCGAATCCGCCATGACAGATACTAGTGGGTGGTCCCTGCGATCCAAGGTGATCGGGCAGGAGGACCAAGGGTTGAACTTTGGGGCGACTTGCTCCAACGCATATACGTCCCTAAGCGCACGCTTCCGCTCCCTCTTGGGGATGTGGGTCGCGTATATCATGTTCACCGTCCGCACTTGCAGGGGAAACCTCTTCTACCCTCTGGTGTGCGGCTGCCGGGGCTCCTCCTCGTCATCGCTATGTGGCCCCTTGTCCTTGGTTTCGGCAGTTAACTTGCCGGCCTGCTTGAACACCCAACAATCCCTGTTGGTGTGATTGGCTGGCTTGTCTGGGGTGCCATGTATTTGACACGAGCGATCTAGTATACGGTCCAAGTTGGACGGACCCGACGTACTTTGTTTGAATGGCTTTTTCCGCTGACCGGGTTTAGAGCCATTGAATCCGGCATTGACTGCCGTATCCTCAGTATTTTCGCTGTTAATGCGGCGCTTATGTTTGTTGCGATGTGACCTGCTATTGCCGTTCTTGGTATCTGAGGTACCATGGTTCTTTGATATGTTATTACTGCGAGCCAGCCAGCTGTCTTCTCCCGCACAAAAGCGTGTCATGAGCGTCGTGAGAGCTGCCATAGATTTCGGCTTTTCTTGACCAAGGTGCCGGGCTAGCCACTCATCTCGGATGTTGTGTTTAAAATCCGCTAAGGCCTCCGCATCCGGACAGTCAACGATTTGATTTTTCTTTGTAAGGAACCGAGTCCAGAATTGCCTAGCCGACTCTTCTGGCTGCTGAATTATGTGGCTCAAGTCATCGGCGTCTAGTGGTCGCACATAAGTGCCCTGAAAGTTGTCGAGGAATGCGGCTTCTAGATCTTCCCAATAGCTAATGGAGTCTGCTGGCAAGCTGTTAAGCCAATGCCGCGCTGGTCCTTTGAGCTTTAGTGGGATGTATTTGATGGCGTGTAAGTCATCACCGCGGGCCATGTGGATGTGGAGGAGGAAATCCTCAATCCATACCGCGGGATCTGTTGTGCCGTCGTATGATTCAATATTTACAGGTTTGAAACCTTCTGGGAACTGATGTTCCATTACTTCGTCTGTGAAGCATAAGGGGTGTGCGACGCCTCTGTATTGGGCTATATCACGACACAACTCGAATGGGTCTTGCCCGCTGTGTTCGGCCCGGCCGGATTTGCTTTTACTGTATCCGGCGTGACGTTTGTCGTCTCGCAGAGTGGGGCGCCCTCGTGATCCGTAGATCGATCTTGTATGCTTTGCCTTGTCCTCCAATATGTCTCGCAGGTCTGGCGTATCTCCCCATGCCTTTTTATTTGAATGGCGTTGGGGTGGAGGCTGAGCTTTTGGCTGGAATGCCTCTCTATCGCAGCCATGAGGTGGCCGATCTGCTGTATCATATGCTTCTTCCTCCAGTCGGGGTAGTAACCCGCGCCTTGGGTAACTCTTGGAGGGGCGCTCGAGTTTATATTCCTCGGCCGCGAGGACTTTAGTCCATCTGTCAGCTAGCAGTGGCCATGAGCCGGCGCTTGAAGCGCTCTTATTTGATGGGATCCTCTGGTACAGTGAATTCATCATTGCCGAGGCTTGCCTCATCTTCGGAGGGGGGCATGTGATTGTCATCCTCCTCCTCTCTGTCTGCCGCTCTCTCAGGAGAGCTGGCTCCTCCATCCTCCTGCTCTAAATCTTGCTGGAGGGGATTGTTGTTGTCTTCGGCACCATCTGGAGTGTTATTATCTCCTATGCCGGTATCACCACTTTTGCTTTGGCGGGACTTAGAGCGGCGCCGCTGACGTCGGCGCTTGGGTTGCTTCTTGGAGGGGTCATTCTCCGCTATCTCGTCGCCATTGCCTTCGTTGGGTGTATCCACCATGTATATGTCATATGACGAGGTCGCTTTCCAGTGCCCTATAGGCGCTGGTCCATGTTCGTCTCCTACATCGTCGTCCATACCGTCGATGTCTTCGGAGTCGAAGTCGAGCATGTCGGTTAAATCATCGACAGTGGCTACAAAGTGGGTGATGGGTGGGCGTCGAATTTCTTCGTCGTCCGCATCCCAATCCTGTTGGCCATAATCCGGCCAGGGCTCTCCTGACAAAGAGAGAGACCTTAGTGAATTCAGAATGTCGCCGAAGGGCGAGTGCTGAAAGATATTCGCGGCGGTGAATTCCATGATCGGCGCCCAATCGGATTCGATTGGCAGGGGCGCGGATGGTTTGGAGTCCGGAAAAGAGTCCGGCACCTTGGAGTCACAGGCTGTGTAGAGGGTTAGGCTGGTGTTCGGCTCGATCACCGTTGAGACTGTAGCCCCTGAGGCGGTGTCTAACCACCCATCCTCGAGTGGCACAGTTGGCTCCGAGCTAAGGGTCGGAGCTGATGCGGGCGCAGCCTCTGGGGTACTGTTCGGCGGCAGAGCTGTTTTATACCCATCGTGACAGTGCGACGCACCCGGCTGTGGCTCGAATCCGTCGAAGATCAAGTCTCCGCGGATGTCGTCCATGTAGTTCAAACTTCCAACTCTGACCTGATGGCCAGGGGCGTAGCTTTCAATCTGCTCCATATGGCCAAGCGAATTAGCCCGCAGTGCAAAGCCGCCGAATACGAAGATCTGTCCGGGGAGAAAAGTCTCACCCTGGACCGCATCGCTATTGATGATTGTAGGAGCCATCAAGCCCAACGACGACGACACAGAGGAACTCTCAATGAAAGCACCAATGTCGGTGTAAAAACCGGCGCATCTCGGGTAGGGGGTCCCAAACTGTGCGTCTAGGCCGGATGGTAACAGGAGGCAGGGGACACGATGTTTTACCCAGGTTCGGGCCCTCTTGATGGAGGTAAAACCCTACGTCCTGCTTGATTGATATTGATGATATGGGTAGTACAAGAGTAGATCTACCACAAGATCAGAGAGGATAACCCCTAGAAGCTAGCTAGCCTATGGTATGATTGTATGTTGTGATTGTTGTCCTACGGACTAAAACCCTTCGGTTTATATAGACACCGGAGAGGGTTAGGGTTACACAAGGTCGGTTATAAAGGAGGAAATATCCATATCCGTATTGCCTAGATTGCCTTCCACGCCAAGTAGAGTCCCATCCGGACACGAGACGAAGTCTTCAATCTTGTATCTTCATAGTCTAACAGTCCAGCCAATGGAGATAGTCAGGCTATCCGGAGACCCCCTAATCCACGACTCCCTCACTTCCGCATGTACCTTTTTCACCATTATATGCATCGATATGACTTAAGTTTTGGCCAAGCTGGGTTGCCTGGCTCTTGTATTTATGCCCTACATTCCCGTTAATTCGGCTAGGGCATAAGGGGAGCACCTCTGCGATTGTTACTGCCGGGTCAGCCGGATGTGTACCTCAGACTGGGTGGCCGAAAGCTAGCGTTCTTAAGGGAATATTCGGTCGGTGAACAAAAGATGATTTTTATTTATTGTCTGTATCTGCCCCCAGATGTTTTTCCTGTGTTTCCTATCATAGTTCGGACATGCACTTTAGGGCATGCTTACCTAGGGAAAGTAACCCTTAACGAAACTATTCTCCCTGGAAGATGTTTCTTACTACCCATGTAATATAACATAACTAGTTGGGCACTTGTCTGATAAAGCACTAATGACCCATACGCCTGGTCTCCACGCATAGCCCGGTTCTTATATAACTGAGCGGGTATTCGGATACACTCCGGACTATTGGGCCCGGAGGTTGAAGCGAAAAGGTCCGCAATGACAAATGATCTACAATCTGGCTAGAAGGCATTATACATGTCACTTTAATTACATAGTCATGCAGACTGACTAAATTCCTCTTCTATACCATCCAACGGGCGGTCTAGCTTACAATCCTGTTGAGAATACTTTGCGGCTAATTCTACTTGCCCATAAACTAAGCTAACGGGGATCTCTTTCCCGTCGGGCGCCACAGGTCCGACCTCGGCCATGTGATTTGGGTCTGCCTTGGTATACCACGTCTTCACCATGGCCCAGGCTTCTCTGGCACCCTGTCGGCATGATGATATCTTCCGTAATCGGAAGCGCCGCCGTGCTCCCTTGAGCTTCTCCGCAAGCTTGGCAATGCCCTCTGGGAGGGAGACGGATGGCCACAAGGCGTGGGCAACACCCTGCATCACCTGCCGAACTTGTTCGTGCAGATGTGACAGCTCGAACAGAAGATCACCCACAGACCCGCGCATTTCCTCCGCGGGAAGACCCGTCAGCATACCTACAGACATAACACTATTAGTCGGCTTCTTCGCCGAACTCCTTTAAAAGGATTCATTCAAGCACTTACTGAAAATGCCGTGCCGAAGCCGCTTATTCTCCTTCTCGGAGTCAGCAAGCTAGCCCCGAACGTCTTTTAGTTCCACGTTCAGCTTAATATTGGTGTCTTGGAGATTGTTTTTCTCCCGCATAACCTCAGTCAGCACACGTTTGCCAGCCTCTAGCTGTCGCATAACATGCTGGTCCTCCGGATTCTCTCCGGATTCATCTGCAACATCTGTTGTTAGATCTACAGCCATGCCGCACGTTATATGGTAACCATCATTCTTTAAAGTAAATGTTACCAGCAGGTGACTTTTTCGGTTCCTGCAAGGCGGCCAGAACAGTCCGTAGTTGGGTCTTGCATTCCTCTAGCTCCTGTGATAGCCTAGTATTCTTCTTTGTAAGAAGTTGCACAATAAATATGATCCTTAAATCAGTTATGCTAACTGTTTCAAGTCTCAAGGCTACTGATACATATAAATCGTTAGATTTACTCACCCGTACATCCTTTACATACTGATCCGTGGCTCTGGCTAGACCATCTTGAGCAGCACGGAGGTATGCCTCTCCAGAATTCAAGGCGTCAAACGCCTCTAGTGAGAAACAAGCATCATGGAGTATGGCCCGGCGGTGCCTATGATTCATGGCGATTTCCACTTCTGAGTTTGTAGCGGATAATATATCCGCATCCTCTGTAGGGGGATTATCTGACGCCTGCCCCATATAGGCTTCTGCCTCCATGTCGGGTCCTGGCGCCCGACTGGTGGAAGCGTGATTGGCAACATCGCCGGACATATTCCGGCTAGCGTTTTTTCTGTTAAAGAAACACGGGCGTCATTACATTTCAAGAAAGACGACAACCACGGGGTGGGGTTTTTCTTATACGTTTGCGCCGGTGCCTTTGTCCTGACCGCCTTCCTTTTTGGCCTACCCGGCCTTGGTGCCTCTTGTTGGCGAGTTGCTGCGGGTTCGGCAGGGCGTCCCGAATGCCTTCCCTGTAAAAGATGCCATGTGTATATGGTGGGTGATGTGCCTAAAAGGCGATCCTAGTTTTGGAGTTGGGATTTTTGGTTTTTCTTACTTGCGATGCAGGGAGCAGTCCGGGATAGTCGGCCGTAATGGCCACCATGGCATCGTCGCAGCTTAACTGATAGAACTGCCGGTCTATCAGCTCCACAAATATAACCGAATCTTCTTCAAGTCCGGAGTCGAGGTCTCGGTCAGGGTCCTCTGGTTGTGGAGAAGGGCTGCTGACCTCCTTTATGGCTTTTTGCAGTTCCTGCCGCAAAGTGGCAAGGTGAATACTTACGACAAAGAATGCGGGAAAAATGGGAGCAGGGAGATATAACTTACCCAGCTTGGGGGATTGTACATGGAGAATCCATCCCGTGGCTTGATGCGGGTGAACTCCTCTTCCTCACCCTTGAACAGTTCAGACAGAATTTTCGCTAGAGCGGCAGCATGGTCCAGACCCTTACACCCGCAGCGGGTGGCGTCATCCGCCCCGTTATAACACCACAAGGGGTGCCCACGATATTGAAGTGGTTGCACTCCCCGCATTATGCAAATCAGCATAACTTCGATTATTGTCAATCCTGATTGAGCCAGTGCTTTGATCCGGTTCATCAGATAGGGGACTTCTTCGTTGTCTTCCGCCTGGGGGCTCCGTGGGCGCCAACTTCGGCGCTTCTTCAAAGGAGCATTGTTGAACTCAGGAAGACCCCGCCGAACAGGGTCCAGAAGGGGAACGTCCTCCATATAAAACCATTCTGAAGGCCAGTCTTCGGACGACTTCTTCAGGGTACCGGGCATGTATCCGGTATCGGTGATGCGCCATATTTCGGCTCCGCCCACTTGATAAAGTGATCTCCTCTGTATGTGAGGGACGAGGCAAAATAGCCTTTTCCACAGCTCGAAGTGAGCCTCGCAGCCCAGGAACAACTCGCAGAGAGCAACATAGCCGGCGATATGTAGAATGGAGGCAGGGGTGAGATTGTGTAATTGGAGGCCGTAGAACTCCAGGAGCCCGCGAAGAAATGAATGAATTGGAAATCCGAGTCCCTTTAGTAAATAAGGAACAAGGCAAACCCGTTCCCCCATGGAGGGACAGGGAAAGCTCTCCGCTTGCTTCCCACCATTGTAGGTGGCAAGCCTGGCTCGAACGGGCACCATATACGCCGGAGGGAGAAATCCCTTAGTCTGCAGTTTGACTAATCGACTGTGTGGGACTGAACACCTCTCCCAATCACCGGGCTTAGGGCTACAGGGGCGGGAGGAGGAGCTGCGGAGGTCGGCCATGCTGGAATGGATCTTTCTGAAATGCGCTCTGATGGATTCTCGCCGGGGGAGGATGGTATGGATCAGATCTAAGAATCCCCATCCATTTAATAGAAAATTTATTTATCTGGCTAGGGGGGCGAATGTAAAAACGCCCTAGTCCCTCGTATTCATTCGACGCGTGGGAGAAAGCCCTTATTGGGCACAGAAGCCAAGAGGTTCAACATTTCTGGAGCCGGACACTGCTAGCGAACACTTGAAAATTGGAGAAGAACCCGCCTTGCAATGCCGAAGACAACACTGTGCGCCGGACTCATCGTCATTGAAGCCTGGTTCGAGGGCTACTGAGGGAGTCCTGGATTAGGGGGTCTCCGGACAGCCGGACTATATCCTTTGGCCGGACTGTTGGACTATGAAGATACAAGATTGAAGACTTCGTATCGTGTCCGGATGGGACTCTACTTGGCGTGGAAGGCAAGATTAGGCAATACAGATATGTATATCTCCTCCTTTATAACCGACCTTGTGTAACCCTAGCCCCCTCCGGTGTCTATATAAACCGGAGGGTTTTAGTCCATAGGACAACATACAATCATACCATAGGCTAGCTTCTAGGGTTTAGCCTCTCCGATCTCATGGTAGATCAACTCTTGTAATACTCATATCATCAAGAATAAATCAAGCATGACGTAGGGTTTTACCTCCATCAAGAGGGCCCGAACCTGGGTAAAACATTGTGTTCCCTGCCTCCTATTACCATCCTCCTTAGACGCACAGTTCGGGACCCCCTACCCGAGATCCACCGGTTTTGACACCGACAACGACCCCAGCTACAACTTTGGATATCCACCAGGCTAGCCGTGACCCTAGACCAACTTAGGCCAAAAGCCTAAGCTTGGGGGAGTACGTATTTCTCACCGACATTACATTCATGTTCACACACTCATTCCAGTTGTCGGTGCTCATACTTTTTCATTGTACTATCCATGCTAGTTTAAATTCTTTTTAAGCCTTCTTCTTGTGTGTTTGAAAAACCTTAATAAAAACAAAAACAAAAAAATTAGTTGTAGCTTTTAGCTAGACCTGTAGTAGTAGTAATTAAAAGAAAACCCAAAAATATTTCTCGTTCTTATTTTGCTTGTTGGGAGCTTTCCTGTGTAAATAGTTTTGTTTCTTTTCTTTTCTTTGGGGGTCGAGAGGAGAAGAGCATGATGAAAATGTTGAGTGGCTCTCATATGCATTATTGTTGATCTGACAAAGAGCCCATACTACCTTGTCTTCTCCCTTGTATTAAATGCTTGCAGATTCCAGCTTAGTCCAATGCGCGTGCACTATTATTATAATCCACACCATTCGGTTGTGCAAGTGAAAGGCAATAATGACGATATATGAGGAACTGATTGAGATGAGAGAAGCTGGTATGAACTCGACCTATCTTGTTTTGTAAATACGATTAGTTCATTGTTCCTGATTCAGCCTATTATGAAGGAAACATGTTTGCAATGACAATTAGAGATTATAGTTTCTCATGCCATGCTTAATTAGCTAGGAGTTTATAATGGTTTACCTTGCCTGCTAACATGCTATTAAAATGGTTGTGATGTGGTATGATAGGGTGGTATCCTCCTTTGAATGATTTGAGTGGCTTGCCTTGGCACATGTTCACACATGTAGTTGAAACAAAATCAACATAGCTTCCACGATATTTATGTTCATGGTGAATTATATCCTACTCATGCTTGCCTTTAGTGTTGATTAATTTTAATGCATGTTCATGACTGTTGTCACTCTCTAGCTGGTCGCTTCCCAGTCTCTTTCTAGCCTTCACTTGTACTAAGCAGGAATACTGCTTGTGCATCCACTTCCATAAACTCCGAAGTTATTCCATATGAGTCCACCTTACCTTCCTATATGCGGTATCTACCTGCCATTCCAAGTAAATTTGTATGTGCCAAACTCTAAACCTTCAAATGAAATTATGTTTTGTATGCTCGAATGGCTCATGTATCAACTAGGGTTGTCTATATCTTCCATTCTAGGTGGGTTATTCTCACGAGGAGTGGACTCTGCTCCTCACTCATGAGAAAATGGCTGGTAACCAGGATGCCCAGTCCCATGCTCAAACCGAATCAAAATAATTGCAAACAAAACTCCCCTAGGATTGTTGTTAGTTGGAGGCACCCGTTGTTTCGGACAAGCCATGGATTGATGTTTGTTGGTGGTAGGGGGAGTATAAACTTTACCATTCTATTTGGGAACCGCCTATAATGTGTGTAGCATGGAAGATACCGAGATATCTCGGTTGTTATGTTGACAATGAAAGTATACCACTCAAAATATTATTTAATTCCATTTCAAAAATCGAGCTCTAGCACCTCTACAAATCCCTACTTCCCTCTGCGAAGGGCCTATCTATTTACTGTTATGTTGAGTCATCACCCTCTTATTAAAAAGCACCAGTTGGAGAGCACCGCTATCATTTGCATGTATTACTATAAGTTTACATTGAGTATGACTGTGAATGGATCTCTTTTACCATGAATTACAATTTCCAGTCAGTCCTTGATCTTCAGAGGTGCTCTGCATTTATGTTTTGCGGTCTCAGAAAGGGCTAGCGAAATACCATCTTGTTATATCATATTATGATTGTTTGGAGAAAGTATTGTCATCCGAGATTTATTATTATTGCTCGCTAGTTGATTATGCCATTGATATGAGTAAACATGAGACCTAAATGTTATTGTGAATATGGTTAGTTCATAATATTTGCTGAAAACCTGAATGCTGGCTTTACATATTTACAACAACAAGATCAAACAAAGTTTATAAAAGTTTTTCCTTATCACTTTCAGTTTGTCAACTGAATTGCTTGAGAACAATCCAAAGGTTTAAGCTTGGGGGAGTTGATACATCTCCATCGTATCTAATTCTCCAAACACTTTTGACCTTGTTTTGGACTCTAACTTGCATGATTTGAATGGAACTAACCCGGACTGACGCTGTTTTCAGCAGGATTGCCATGGTGTTATTTTTATGCAGAAATTAAAGTTCTCGGAATGACCTGAAACTTCATGGAGAATATTTTTGGAATATATAAAAAATATTGGCGAAAGAATCAACGTTAGGGGGCCCACACCCTGTCCACGAGGGTGGGGGAGATCCCCCTATCTCGTGGGCCCCCTGAGCCTCCACCGACCTCAACTCCAACTCTATATATTCACGCTCTGGGAGAAAACAATCAGAGAGAAGGATTCAACGCGTTTTACGATACAGAGCCGCCGCCAAGCCCAAATCTCTCTCGGGAGGGCTGATTTGGAGTCCGTTCGGGGCTACGGAGAGGGGAATTCGTAGCCATCGTCATCATCAACCTTCCTCTGTCACCAATTTTATGATGCTCACCGCTGTGCGTGAGTAATTCCATCGTAGGCTTGCTGGACAATGATGGGTTGGATGAGATTATTCATGTAATCAAGTTAGTTTTGTTAGGGTTTGATCCCTAGTATCCATTATGTTCTAAGATTGATGTTGCTATGACTTTGCTATGCTTAATGCTTGTCACTAGGGCCCGAGTGCCATGATTTTAGATCTGAACCTATTATGTTTTCATGAATATATGTGAGTTCTTGATCCTATTTTGCAAGTCAATAGTCACCTACTATGTGTTATGATCCGGTAACTCCGAAGTGACAATAATCGGGACCACTCCCGGTGATGACTATAGTTTGAGGAGTTCATGTATTCACTAAGTTTTAATGCCTTGTTCTGATACTCTATTAAAAGGAGGCCTTAATATCCCTTAGTTTCCAATAGGACCCCGCTGCCACGGGAGGGTAGGACAAAAGATGCCATGCAAGTTCTTTTCCATAAGCACGTATGACTATATTCGGAATACATGCCTACATTACATTGATGAACTGGAGCTAGTTCTGTGTCACCCTATGTTATAGTTGTTGCATGAGGAATAGCATCCAACGTAATTATCCATCGCTGATCCAATGCCTACGAGCTTTTCACATATTGATATTTGCTTAGTTACTTTTCCGTTGCAACAGTTACAATCACTACAATACTGCTACTGTTACTTTTGCCACCGTTACCGTTACTTCCATATTACTTTGCTACTAAATACTTTGCTGCAGATATTAAGTCTTTCAGGTGCGGTTGAATTGACAACTCAACTGTTAATACTTGAGAATATTCTTTGGCTCCCCTTGTGTCGAATCAATAAATTTGGATAGAATACTCTACCCTCAGAAACAGTTGCGATCCCCTATACTTGTAGTTTATCACCATGCAGAGGTGAGATGCCTCTTTAATATGAATAAACGAGTTTTCCCCAATAGGCTATCCTGCTGTTACCCTTCTTGTCTGCTAAAGAGCGCGTCTACTGGGGAACATATAGAGGGACCAGCCCCCCGCTAACTCCTTTTTATCAAAGGCCACTGCGACCATCCTGACCGAAGCAACATTTGAGTCATGGATGGGAGCACCTAAGTCTCAAAAGAGAGGCGAGGCTTTCTTATGCAAAGTTATAGCCTTACAGAAAACTAATGGACAAGAGGTGGAAATTATCTGCTTGGTTTGCCGGGGACCGCTGTGCCGGGCAATATTCTCAAATCTTTGTCGAAGCCAAGTCCACGAAAGGAACCTGCAACTTCACGTAGATGAGAAATAATGCAGGATGCGGTCCTATCTATATGCATATGCAAATGCTCATGAAATGCTTATGAAGTGATCTTGGAATGCTTATGGATGCATGCAATCTCGGTCGGGGGCCCCCACAACGTTTCTTTATTTTCTCTTGCACGGGGTCATCGTCCCGGCTTTGTACAAGGGGTTACATGCAACTGAGGCAAGGCATGTACAAAAGGGCGGCTGCCGGGCAAGGCCCTACAGCCACGCCTTACGTGTAGAACTTGCGGAGATGCTCAATATTCCATGAGTTTTGCAACTGAGTGCCATCTCCAGTCTCCAGACGAACTGCGCCAGGTCTGGTGACTCGTACTACCCAGTAAGGGCCTTTGCATTTCGGTGATAACTTGTGTGTACCTTTGGCATACTGAACGCACCTAAGGACAAGGTCACCTTCCTCAAAACACTGGGCATGAACCCTGCGGCTATGATAGCGACGCATGGCTTGCTGGTAGCGCGCAACACGCGTAGCAGCCCGGAAATGGTTCTCCTTGAGTAACACAACATCGTCACGCCGGTGCTGATCTTGCACTACTTCATCGTACACAAGCACTCGAGGCAATCCGTAAATGAGTTCCGTGGGGATAACTGCTTCTGCCCCGTAAACCAGGGAGAAGGTAGTTTGCCCGGTAGCTCGGTTTAGTGTCGTTCCGAGGGACCAGAAAACTATGGGCAGCTCCTCGATCCACCATCTGCCGTTCTTCTGCAGCGTATCAAAAGTTCTTGTCTTGAGTCCACGTAGCACTTCAGCCTTCTCCCTCTTAGCTTGTCCATTACTCCGGGGGTGTGCCATAGAGGCGAATGAGATCTTGCATACGAGGGCATGAACACATTGCATGAAGGCGTGGCTCGTGAATTAGGTGCCGTTGTCAGTGATGATCCTTGCCGGAACTCCAAAACGACACACTAATTCTTTCAGGAACTTGATAGCAGACTGAGCAGTCACCTTTCTCACAGCAGTCACTTCCGGCCACTTTGTAAACTTGTCGATGGCAACGGACAAGAATTCAAAGCCCCCGTTTGCTCGAGGGAAGGGGCCAAGGATATCGAGCCGCCAGACAGAAAATGGCCATGATAGAGGGATTGTTTGAAGAGCTTGGGTAGGCAGGTGTTTTTTCTTGGAATGGAACTGATAGGCTTCACATGTCATGAGACTCATGACTAGCTCGACCGCATCTTGGAGGGCTGTGGGCAAATAGAATCCTTGTCAGAATGATTTCCCAACTAATGCCCTTGATCCAATGTGGGAGCCGCACATTCCTCTGTGAATCTCAGCCAGCAGTTCCTTTCCTTCTTCCCGACAGACACACTTCAATTTCACACCGTTGCGCCTCCTTCTGTACAGAGTGTCATCGACAAACTCATACGTACTAGTCCTCTGGGCTACTCTCTCGGCTTCATCTTAGTCGCCGGGAAGCTCTTCGGTTTGGAGAAAGTGGTAAATGTGCCTTGCCCAAGTGGGAGCCTGGGGCTCCACAACAAGGACTAGAGGCACCTCCTCTACTGCGGGAACACCAGCCTCGTTCGCGGGGTCCATAAGCCCGGATGGAGGGGGTGGTCCGGTAGGTTGTGAGGAGTTGTTTCCAGTAGGGAATCTGTCAGGAATAGACGGCTCTATCGGGAGAGGCTTTCCAGTGTCCAACTTTCTCCTCTTCCGAGCCATTGTTCCTGGGGATACATAGGGCTGAGTGAGATGGAGAACAAAAGTTCTGGTTCCACAGGAAGCCTCTGCGCAACACACTTTGACAGATGATCAGCTATGTTGTTTTCTACACGGGGTACGTGCTCTGTTTGGAATCCGTCAAAGCGCTCCTCCAATCTCCCCACTTCCTCGACATATGGCTCCATCAATGGACTTTGATAATCCTTGTTGAGTTGTCTCACCACAAGCTGTGAATCTCCTCGAATGATCAACTTCTTAATTCCCAATTCAGCTGCAATCCTGAGCCCGACAAGTAGCCCTTCATACTCGGCTGCAATGTTGGTTCCTTCTCCCCGAGCAAAATGCATTTGGACGACGTACTTAAAGCGCTTCCCGGAGGGAGCGACAAGAAGCACGCCAGCTCCTGCACCTTGTACGGAAAAAGCACCATCAAAATACATAATCCATTCTTGGGGAGATTCCTTGCTGGGGATAACTGTCTCTGTTATCTCCTCACCAGGGGTTGGCGTCCATTCTGCAATAAACTCTTCCAATGCCCTGCTCTGAATAGTTGATGTACTAAAAAACTTCAAACTAAAGCTGGATAACTCCAAAGCCCACTCCACTATTCTGCCGGTAGCCTCAGGGTTTTGGAGTATCCTTTGCAACGGAAAACGAGTAACAACCATGATCTCATGGGCTTGGAGTAGTGGCGAAGTTTCCTTGAGGCCATGATGAGACCAAAGATCAACTTTTGCACGCCAGAGTAGCTCGATCTGGCCCCCTGTAATAGGAAGCTGACGAAGTACACTGGACGTTGCACCACTTTCTTCCTTGCCGCGTCCCTGGGGTTGCTATCGTTGCCGTGCTCATTGCTGTCCAGGTCCTTCGCTGTTTCAGCCAGTCTCTGTTCACTCCTTGCTTCATCAACTTCCTGCTGTGCTGCCAGAGCTGCACTGACCACTTGGTTGGTTGCCACAATGTATAGCAACAAACGACTCCTGGGGTTTAGGAGCAACCAAGGTAGACACATAGGACAAGTAGGCTTTCAACTCTTACAAGGTTGCATCTACTTCTGGGTTCCACTTCATAGGCCTGGTCTTCTTCAAAATCTTGAAGAATGGCAGGGTGCGCTTGGCAACCCTTGGAAATGAACCTGCTTGGCGCGACAACACATCCCGTCAGGCGCCTTACATCCTCAACCGTCCTTGGCACTTGATCTTGTCGGGGTTGGCTTTGATCCCGTGGTGGGATACAAAGAAACCAAGCAACTTGCCGGAGGTAACACCAAACACACACTTCCCCGGGTTGAGCTTCAAATTGTTCTTGCACAAGTTGGCAAATGTTTCCTTCAATTCCTGAATAAGGGTGGCCTTATCCTTGGTCTTGACCACAATATCACCCATATAAGCTTCTATGTTTCTGGGCAACTATGGCCCAAAACCGATCTGGACTGCCCTTGCAAAAGTTGATCTGACACTCTTCAATCCGAATGGCATGCGAATAAAGCAGTATGTGCCACAAGGAGTGATAAATGACGTCTTCTCTTCATCTTCCTTGGACATGAAGATTTGGTGATACCCAGAATATGCATCCAGAATGGAGAGCAACTCACAACCTGAAGTGGAGTCCACAATCTAGTCGATGCGCGGCAAGGGAAATGGGTCCTTCGGGCAAGCCTTGTTGAGATCTGTGAAATCTATGCAAAGCCTCCACTTCCCATTAGCCTTCCGGACTACCACTGGATTTGCCAACCACATGGGGTGCAATACTCCTCTGACCAAACCAGCTTCCTCAAGTTTCTTGATCTCTTCCGCGATAAACTTCTGCCTCTCCAAGGCCTGCTTCCGGACTTTCTGTTTGACAGGTCGGGCATGTGGGCAGACAGCAAGGTGGTGCTTGATAACCTTCATGGGAACACCGGGGATATCAGATGGTTGCCAGGCAAACACATCGATATTCTCCTGCAGGAAGGCAATGAGCGCGCTTTCCTATTTGTCATCGACGGTGGCGCTGATAGTAAAAGTACAATCCGTGCCAGCCAGCCCTGCCGGGACCTTCTTCACTTGGGGTACATCGGCCTTGGATCTCTTGTTGTTAGAACACTCCGACACATCGTCAACAGGTGCCGTGCACTTGGTGGGAGCGCGCTTCCCGGACTCTTTGCCGAAGTCCCTATAGTCTCTCTTCTTTCCTTTACTTCCCTTGGCGAGAGCTATCACTACTGCTGCCTTTGCTGTGACCACGTCCCAGTACATCTTATCCACACAAATGATTGCATCCTTCTCATCTGATGGGATGGTAATGACTCCCACGGCCCCAGGATCTTCAAACGTTTGTAGGCATAGTGTGATGCCACCATGAACTTAGCCAGAGCCAGGCGTCCAAGAATCCCACTATACGGCAGGGGGAGGTGAACCACATCAAACACAATCCTCTCAGTCCGGTAGTTTATCTCTCCCCCAAATGATACCGGCAACTTGATCTTTCCCTTAGGATGACTCCTGCCGAGATTAACTCCTTGAAACGTGCCGGTAACCTCTAGCTCTTCTTCTCTTATCTGAAGCTTGCTGATGCCTGCCGGGGAAATCAGATTCAACCCAGCCCTGCTGTCGGTGTCAAAACCAGTGGATCTTGGGTAGGGGGTCCTGAATTGTGCGTCTAAGGCGGATGGTAACAGGAGGCAGGGAACATGATGTTTTACCCAGGTTAGGGTCCTCTTGATGGAGGTAAAACCCTACGTCATGCTTGATTTATTCTTGATGATATGGGTATTACAAGAGTTGATCTACCACGAGATCGGAGAGGCTAAACCCTAGAAGCTAGCCTATGGTATGATTGTATGTTGTCCTATGGACTAAAACCCTCCGGTTTATATAGACACTAGAGGAGGCTAGGGTTAGACAAGGTCGGTTACAAAGGAGGATATATACATATCCGTATTGTCTAGCTTGCCTTCCACACCAAGTAGAGTCCCATCCGGACACGAGACGAAGTCTTCAATCTTGTATCTTCATAGTCCAACAGTCCGGCCAAAGGATATAGTCCGGCAGTTCGGAGACCCTCTAATCCAGGACTCCCTCAGTAGCCCCTGAACCAGGCTTCAATGACGATGAGTCTGACGCGCAGTATTGTCTTTGGCATTGCAAGGCGGGTTCCTCCTCCGAATACATCACGGAAGAATTTGATTACAAGGATAGTGTCCGACCCTGCAAAATAAGTTGCACATACCACCGTAGAGAGAATAATATTTCCACAAATCTAATCTACTGACACGTTTTGGCAACATGACATTATGCCATGGCCCGGTGATTATTCGCACCATTTCCTTTAACTAGCCCCGCATATAACGCGAGGCAATTTCTTGACACGTCTTGTCAAAGCAGAGATCATGTCCCCCTTATTACGGGATTCTCATCAATACGGGCGTGGGTAACCGAACCGCGCCATCGATTACGGAACTTGGGGGATAAGCGAGTTTTACCAGGCTAGTGGGGGCGCATAGTTTCGGCCGCCCTTATAAAGGGACAAGGTTTAACCTTTTTTCTACCCACGCCTTGTTCCTCCTTGCTCATCCATTCTTGCGCACTCGAGCTCCAAGGCCCAAGTCCACATCCTTCTCCTCAACCTTCTCCAAACATGTCCGGAGCGGGAGGCAAGTGGATGGCATCCTCCATCACGGAGGAACACATCAAAAAGTTGCGCTGGGCCGGATACCTAGCCGCGAATATCGTGCATCGGCTGCCCGCTGTGGGGCAGATCGTCCCTACCCCGGAACCTCACGGGAGGGTATTTTTCCTCCACCACTTCCTCCGCGGACTAGGGTTTCCCCTCCATCCATTCGTCCACGGTCTCATGTTCTACTACGGGCTGGACTTTCATGATCTGGCCCCGAACTTCATCCTCAACATTTTAGCGTTCATCATCGTGTGTGAGGCTTTCCTCCGCATCCGGCCCCACTTTGGCCTGTGGCTGAAGACCTTCAATATCAAGCCGAAGGTGGTGGGAGGCTAACAAGCAGAATGCGGCCGAGCCATGGTGGGCAAGATGCCCAATGTTATATGGCTTGAAGGCTCCTTCGTGGAGACCATAAAGGGGTGGCAATCGGCGTGGTTCTACATCACCGAGCCGCGTGACACCAACTGGGTGGCAGACCCCGAGTTTCACCTCCTGGAAAGAGAAGGGCCTATCCTGGGGTTCATCCGTGGAGCTGGACGGACTCCAGAAATGTATCCGGAATATGGCAAGCAAGAAGCTCAAGCTTGTCAACATAGTCCAGGTCATGCTCATCCGCCGGATCCTCCCGTGTCGACAACGGGATTTCAACTTGTGGGAGTTTGACCCATCCCAGCACCAGACTCTGAGCGAGCTCTTCGACACGACACACAAGGACGTCTGGAGGGTGCTGTTCAAGGGTGCCGAGGTCCCTCCCTCTCTCACCGAGGATCGCGGGCTAAGCGCAAAGCGTCGAGCGCATTCAGTGAGTTCTATACATCCGGTAGGATATTTATTTCCCCTAGCTTAACCATGTGAGGGGTCTGAGCTCCATGCCTTTGACAGGACTGGGTGGAGACGTCGGGGCAGATTAGCTGTCCGGCCCCTCTGCCCGAAGACACTGCGAACGCTCTGCTGACGGAGATGCTGACTCCGGCTCCTTACAAGGTGCCGGAGAAGAACAAGAAGGCCAAGGGAACCCGAAAGGGTTCCCGACACCAGGTGTTATCGGACTCATCGTCTGATAACTCCGCGACGCACTCCTTCCCCGAAGACGAGGATGAAGATGAAGATGCTCCCCCTCTAGTTGGGGGAGACAAGAAAAGGAAGGCCACCCCAACCGGGGGGGCGAAGGGTCCAAGAAGGGAAGGACTATCCTTCCGAACTACTCCACCACCGCCGCCGAAGGCAAAGACGAGTGGCTGCTCAGGGCCAAGCCCCTGGCGAAGTCGTAAGTGTTCGGATGGCAGAGTAACTCATAGCATACCTTTGTCGTACTGCTTCTCCTAACGCCGAATTATGATTATGCAGACCACCACGAGCTCGTATCGACGTAACTTCTTCGGACGGCTCCCTGGGCTCGTCGGATATGGATAGCGATCCACTTCCGACCGCCACCTCCCCTTGCCCTACGGACAATGCCGAGGTATTGTCTCAAGAGGCACCGGGTCGAGGGGAGACAGTCCCGGAGGCGCCTCAAGGCGACCTTCCGGATTCCGGGAGCAAAGGAAGCAAGGCTCCCGAGGGCTTCGAGTTCGGCCCTCAGCCGAACACCGCGCCGGAACCTCCAGTGGTTCCGAACTCAGGCAGGCGGCCTCCTTCCAAAAGGGGCAAGACGCCTGTGCCGGTGACCTCTGTCCATCCAGAGGCATCGGACAGTCTGCTGGGAGCGCTTTGCAGCGCTTCCATTGACGAAGAGCACCACTCTATTATGAGTGCGGTGATCCAGAAGGTTCAGTCTGCCAAGAGCGGACTGACTAAAGCCTGTGCCAGCCTCTAACAGGCTTTGAGGTAAGGATTTGAAATATAGAAAAATATTACCACATAGACAGTAGCCCCTGATGCTCTGTTCAGTGTTCACAAAGAAAAGCCGAACAACAGATCAAACAATATCGCAGGAGTCTAATATAAGTATGTCTATATGCGTATGCAGGCTTCGCTGCTGGCCTCTGCCGCACTGACTGCGGAGGTCGGCGCACTAAAGCAGAACCTCGAAGGGTCCAAGGAAGAGCTCGGTCTTGCCAAGAGGCAGCTCGAGGAGAACAAAGGTAAGTAATACCTAGTCCATGGATATATAAAAAAGAATGCGATTGCGAAATGACAGGATCATCGTAAATTTTCCAGGGGCCACGACCGAGGTGGCGACCCTAAAGCAAGCGCTATCCGAGGCTGAAAACAAAGCGGCCAAGGAGCGCACCTAGCGGGAAAGGCAGGAGGCATGGGTGGGCGAGGTGCAGGAAGAGCTCCACGCTCTCGTGACGAAGCACGAGGCGTTGGAGCTTGACTTGAAGACGCAAGAGTCCGAGCTTGCCGCGGCCCTCGAGAGCGCAAAGAATGCCAAGGTCGAAGCCCAAAAGGCCCTCCAGGTGATTGATGCGAAGAAGAAGATACCGGCGGGTAAGGCATTCTATATGCAAAGCAAGCATGTGAAAGTAAATTACTTGTTACTTACCCGAATCCGGAGCTCTCCAGGAGCATTCACAGATTTTCCCTGCAGCGTGTCGGATGCCGCACAGTTTTACCAGGACTATGAAGGAAGCTCAGCAGAGAAGCTATTCTGGTCTCAGTATACTGGGACCGAACACCCGATGCCTCTGAGCGACCAGCTGAAGCAACTGGTGGAGCTGCACAAGGCAGCCGAACAGGCCATGAAGGGCTTTATAGTTCGGATGTGGCCTGGCGACGCCCTTCCCAACAGCTACTTCGGCCTAGTGAGGCGGCTTGCGGATGCCTGCCCATGGCTGGAAGTCATCAACCGGTCAGTCTGCATCGAAGGTGCACACTGGGCTTTCGCCCGTGTGAAGGTGCAATGGGCCAAGATGGACACCGTGAAGCTGGTGAAGGAAGGGCTACCACAGGGCAAGGAGCATCGCCACCCCGAGATGTACTATGAGGGTGTCCTGAAGGGTGCCCGTCTCGTAGCGGACGAGTGTACGAAATATGTAATATTTGAGTAAACTTGCTCGTGTGATCCTGTATTATGAAAACTTATTCATATGCGCTATGCAACGCTTGTCTGAATTTAAAATATTACCTTCTGTTCGGCTGTTTATCAAATCTGAGAGATGGCTAGTCGTCGGCTTCTGCCCCCACGCCACGAGTGCTGGGGTGTTTGGGATAAACCTGAGCACTCTTGTTCCCATTGTTGGGTCCTTCGAGGGAGGTGCTCAGCACAACGAACAAGGCAATCGGATCATAATGCGTTATCCCTCTCACTTAGCCATAGAATTCTATAATTCTAATTTTGGCGAAGCCCCTAGTATTCAGAAGGACGAATTCGGGGTGCGATACACGCCTTAAGCCGGACAGGGCCAACTCCTCGCTCTAAACGTTAGGGACTTGAAACCTCTTGAACAGGGACCAGTCTCTCGCCTTATCATGACAGTCAGTTCTAGCTTTCTCTACTGAGGTGCTTAGCCCAGCAGAACCGGGGCACAATCGCAGTAGTTCTCCCAGTGCTACCTTAGCCGATATAGCGTAACATAAGGTACCAAAACATGGGAGCCGGGCAAACCCAACTATTGACCCAAGACATGATTCGGAGTAGATGCATATAATGCTATAAGTTCAGGGTGCCGCACTGTGGAAAGTGTTCGGACTTCTCACACCGTATTATGGGGTATTCTTAAGCCCCTAGCGTATTGGCCGTACCAGAGTGTACAGGTGCTAGATCTCGTGAATAAACATATACATAAAAAGGAAGAATGCAATAATAGTCTTAATGCTATACATTGTTTATTCAAAAAGGTGTGTTAAAGCAGAATGATACAAGTAGTGCGATAAGCAAAAAGTAGGACTGTTTGACATGTCCCTTCCAAGGGCAAGCTGAGGAATAGTATTAAAGCAAATATTTCACTCGTTATCGTAATCCACCTGGGAGCTCCATGGTGTGACGTAGCTTTCTGCCTCCTTGGTTGCTGCATCATGTGTTCGGCAATCATGCTGCCGGACAGGGTTTCCATAGATTAAAGTCCTGAAAGAGAAAAATAACAAAGCGGGAAGCCCCTAGTGCAGTTTAAGCCGCGACTTGGGGCGTGCCGCAGTTGTGCCCCCTCCCTGCCTGTGCCCACGGTATTTTAATGCGTAATTATATACGCGTGGCACGGATTTCGCCGTTTGGCTGGGACCGGGGTGGGGGCCGCATTGCTATGCGAGCTCGGAACGTGCCATGCGGTCCTGTTGCCGATTACTCCAGGCGCGCTTGAAGGTGTCCGGGTCCTTAATCGCCGAACTAGTGGATTGCCTTAAGAGGTTGCTTTGTGCTTCTGCTGCGAGGGCCGCAGTGTGCTCCTCCGTGCGGAGAGAGCGCTCTGTGTTTCCATTGACTGTGATGACCCCCCGAGGTCCTGGCATTTTGAGGTTGAGATATGCATAATGCGGTACCGCATTGAATCTTGCGAATGCGGTTCGCCCGAGCAGTGCATGGTAGCCACTGCGGAACGGGACTATGTCGAAGATTAACTCTTCGCTTCGGAAGTTATCCGGGGATCCGAAGACCACTTCCAGTGTGACCGAGCATGTGCAATGGGCCTCTACACCTGGTATGACGCCTTTAAAGGTCATTTTTGTGGGTTTGATCCTTGAGGGGTAGATACCCATTTTGCGCACTGTGTCCTGATAAAGCAGGTCCAGACTGCTGCCGCCATCCATAAGGACTCGAGTGAGGTGAAATCTGCCATGACGGATACTAGTGGGGTGGTCCCTGCGGTCGAAGGTGATCGGACAGGAAGACCATGGGTTGAATTTTGGGGCGACTGGCTCCAACGCATATACGTCCCTGAGCGCACGCTTCCGTTCCCTCTTGGGGATGTGTGTTGCGTATATCATGTTCACCGTCCACACTTGAGGGGGGAACCTCTTCTGTCCTCCGGTGTTCAGCTGCCGGGGCTCCTCCTCGTCATTGCTATGTGACCCCTTATCTTTTTTTTCGGCATTTAACTTGCCGGCCTGCTTGAACACCCAACAATCCTTGTTGGTGTGGTTGGCTGGCTTGTCGGGGGTGCCGTGTATTTGACACGAGCGATCGACTATACGGTCCAAACTGGACGGGCCCGGAGTTCTTCTTTGGAATGGCTTTTTCCGCTGACCGGGTTTAGAGCCTTTGAATCCGGCATTGACTGTCGTATCCTCGGTATTGTTGTTGTTAATGTGGCGCTTATGTTTGTCGCGACGTGACCTGCCATTGTCGTCCTTGGTATCCGAAGTACCATGGTTCTTTGATATGTTATTACTGCAAGCCAACCAGCTGTCTTCTCCCGCACAAAAGCGGGTCATGAGTGTCGTGAGGGCTGCCATAGATTTTGGCTTTTTCTGGCCAAGGTGCCGGGCAAGCCATTAGTCGCGGATGTTGTGCTTGAAAGCTGCTAGGGCCTCTGCATCCGGACAGTCGATGATTTGATTTTTCTTTGTTAGGAACCGTGTCCAGAATTGCCTGGCCGATTCCTCTGGCTGCTGAATTATGTGGCTTAAGTCATCGGCATCTGGTGGTCGCACATAAGTGCCCTGAAAGTTGTTAAGGAATGCGGCTTCCAGATATTCCCAACAGCCAATGGACTCTGCTGGCAAGGTGTTGAGCCAATGCCGAGCTGGTCCTTTGAGTTTGAGTGGGCGGTATTTGATGGCGTGTAGGTCATCACCACGGGCCATGTGTATGTGCAGGAGGAAATCCTTGATCCATACCACGGGATCTGTTGTGTCGTCGTATGATTCTATATTTACGGGTTTGAAACCCTCTGGGATTTGATGATCCATGACTTCATCTGTGAAGCATAAGGGGTGTGCGGCGCCTCTGTACTGGGCTATATCGCGACGCAGCTCAAATGAGTCTTGCCCGCTGTGTTCAGCCCGACCAGACTTACTTTTACTATATCTGACGTGACGATTATCGTCTCGCATAGTGGCGTTCCCTCATGATCCGTAGATCGATCTTGCATGTTTTTCTTTGTCCTCCAATACATCTCGCAGGTCTAGCGTATTTCCCCATGCCTTTTATTTGAATGGCGTCGGGGTGCGGGTTGAGCTTTTGGCTGGAATGTTTCTCTGTCGCGGCCACGAGGTGGCCGATCAGCCGCGTCATACGCCGGGGATGTAGGTTTTGGTGCTTCCTCCTCCAGTCGGGGTAGCAACCTGCACTTTGGGTAACTCTTGGAGGCGCGTTCGAGTTTATGTTCCTCGGCTGCCAGGACTTCATTCCATCTATGAGCTAGCAAATCTTGATTAGCTTGAAGTTGCTGCTGCTTTTTCTTAAGGCTATTTCCCGTGGCTATAAGCCTGCGCTTGAAGCACTCTCGTTCGGCAGAATCCTCTGGCATGACGAATTCATCATCGTCGAGGCTTGCCTCGTCTTCGGAGGGAGGCATGTAATTATCATCCTCCGCCTCTCCATCTGCCGCTCTCTCAGGAGGGCTGGCCTCTCCATCCTCCTGCCCTAAATCTTGCTGGAGGGGATTGTTGCCGTCTTCGGCACTGTCCAGAGTGCAATTATCTCCTGTGCCGGTATCTCCACTTTTGCCTTGGCGGGGCTTAGAGCGGCGCCGCTGACGCTGGCGCTTGGTTTGCTTCTTGGAGGGGTCATCCTCCGTTGTCTTGTTGCCATTGCCTTCTTTGGGTGTGTCCACCATGTATATATCGTATGATGAGGTGGCTGTCTAGTGCCCTGTGGGCAGTGGTTCCTCTTCGCCTCCCGCATCATTGTCCATACCGTAGATGTCTTCGGAGTCGAAGTTGAGCATGTCGGTTAAGTCATCGACAGTGGCTACTAAGTGGGTGGTGGGTGGGCGGCGAATTTCTTTGGCATCCGCATACCAATCCTGTCGGACGTAGTTCGGCTAGGACTCTCCTGACAAGGAGAGATACCTTAATGAATTCAGTATGTCACCGAAGGGCGAGTGCTAAAAAATATCCGTGGAGGTAAACTCCATGATCGGCACCTAGTCGGATTCGATAGGAACGGGCGCAGGCGGTTCGGAGTCCGTGGCCGGAGAAGGATCTGGCAGTTTGGCAACACGGCTCTCGTGAAGGGTAAGGTCGATATTCGGCTCGATCGCCGCAGAGGATACGGCCTCCGTGGCGGGGTCTATCCACCCATCCACGGATGGCGAAACTAGCTCCGAATTGAGGTTCGGAACGGCTGCCGGTGCGAGTTCTCGAACACTGTCCTATGGTAGAGCTAAATCATACTCATCGTGACCGCGCGGCGCACAAGGCAGGGGCTCGAATCCGTCGAAGATCAAGTCTCCATGGATATCGGCCGTGTAGTTTAAGCTTCCAAACCTGAGCTGGTGGCCAGGGGCATAACTTTTGATCTGCTCCAGATGGCCAAGCGAGTTGGCCCGCAGTGCGAAGCCACCGAACACAAAGATCTGTCTGGGGAGAAAAGTCTCACCCTGGACTGCATCGCTATCGATGATCATAGGAGCCATCAAGCCTAATGGCGATGGCACAGAGGAACTCTTAATGAAAGCACCAATGTCGGTGTCAAAACTAGCGAATCTCGGGTAGGGGGTCCCAAACTGTGCGTCTAAGGCGGATGGTAACAGGAGGCAGTGAACATGATGTTTTACCCAGGTTCGGGCCCTCTTGATGGAGGTAAAACCCTACATCCTACTTGATTTATTCTTGATGATATGAGTATTACAAGAGTTGATATACCACGAGATCGGAGAGGCTAAACCCTAGAAGCTAGCCCATGGTATGATTGTATGTTGTCCTACGGAATAAAACCCTCCAGTTTATATAGACACCAGAGGGGGCTAGGGTTACACAAGGTCGGTTACAAAGGAGGAGATATACATATCCGTATTGCCTAGCTTGCCTTCCACGCCAAGTACAGTCCCATCCAGACACGAGACGAAGTCTTCAATCTTGTATCTTCATAGTCCAACAGTCCGTCCATCCGGAGACCCCCTAATCCAGGACTCCCTCACCCGCCATCCACTAGCATCTTTGTGACCTTGAGGTTGCAAATTGTTGGAGAGACCAACAACGGCAAACACCCTACTGCAGTTGTATGGCTAGGATGGTCCTCATCGTCAAAGATGATGGGCGTACGGGACCATTTGAGCGGTTTCCGAGCCTCTGGCGCTGGTTCCACGGCATTGACCTCTCTTGCCCACCATTTGAGCTGGCGGTGAGAAGCATGAAAGGATGCACCTCCGTGAATGCATAGGGCATCTCTGGACTTCTGAAACCTCTGCTCACTAGTTTTCTCTTCATCCCCTCCATCACCCTCATCATCACAGGTTTTCCTCTCTCGACCTCTGGCGGGCTTTCGTTGGCTCAGAAAGTGTTTGTCGGGGCGGTTTACTTCACCACCTCGGACCTTACCACCAGTAACATTTTGACCTTTTTCCCTTACCTCGATTCTCATACTCTGCTCTCTGTTTGTTGATGAGCTGCTCTACCTGATGACACTCTTGAAGGTCGTGGCCCTTGGTTTGATGAATCTTGCAATACAGCCCATCACCCCTCCCGGCTTTCTCAGCAGCAGCTGCTTCCCGGCAATCAGTGCACGTGGCAGCTTCCTTGCCGGGACCTCAGCCTTGGTCTTGTTGTCGGTACTAGGCACACCTTAACCTTCGATAGTCATCATTGCTTTATCTCTTCGCTTCTTACTTCGCATCTTGCTCTTTTTCTGACTGGTTGATTCATCATCATCCTATGAATCAACATTGGTGCAATCTTCCTCTCCGGGCAACTTCCTTCCCTCTTCCATCCGAGCACACTTATCCACCAATGTGTAAAGCTCCTTCACAGTCTTGGGCAACCGCACGTTCATCTTGGAATGGATACGACGATTGTGCACATTGGACTGGAAGGCAACTATTACAGCTGCTGGATGGATATTTGGGATATTTCTATGAACTTTACTAAATCTCTGTAAATACTTACGGAGGGTTTCTCCTTCTTTCTGCTGGAGAAGTTGCAAATGGCTAGGCCTGCCGGGTTCCCGATGACCGCCAGTGAAAGCGCCAATGAACTCATGGCACAGGTCAACCCATGACGAAATGGAGTTCTCCGGCAGGTGCATCAGCCAAGACCTCACATTGAACTTGAGGGCCAAAGGGAAGTAGTTGGCGAACACCTTCTCATCTCTTTCCCCGGCAACCTGAACAACGATGGTGTAGATGCTCAGGAACTCTGCCGGGTTTAGCCACCCATCGAACTTCTCACGAATCTCTGGCTTGAACATGCAAATGGACGGCCAACGGACTTGCCGCAACTCTCGTGTAAAGGCAGGGTAGCAAACCTAGAAAGGTAGGCACCCGCCAACACTAAGCGCAGGCTCGTCGACATTGAGGCCGTCGTACCCGTCGGTCCGGCAGAGGTCGTCATGGCGTTGCTCGACGACGCGCGCATCTCCCCTCCGCCTATCCTCTGCGGCTCGATGTTGGCCTAGATGTGCTTGAGGGTCAGAAGAGGCCATCGAGACATCATCCGGGTCTTGATTCTGCTGCGCTCGCGCTGACTGCCGTGGTGGGGATTGCACCGTGAGGATGGCCCCTTTTGTGCGGTCAGTAGCACGAGTTGTTGCTGTCACTTGGGGAGGTCGCGGTGGGGTGACTACCTGGACGTGGTGTGGCGAGGGTGCTTGAGAGCTAGTGGCTCCATCGGGCCCAACGTCTTGGTTGGCCCGTCCCGGGGGAGGAGCATGCGCCGCGACCACACCCATGGTGGGGGCGGACGGAGGGCGGCAATTCACCTTGGTTCGAGCGCCATTGCTGTGGCTGTGCCCATCAGTGGGGGAGAGGGCCGCAGATGGAGTGACCCCCTCACCTGTACCTTGTGGAGCATGACCGTCGGGGTGTTGTTGAAGCTGCTCTCCTCCGGCACCTCCTGCTCCTGCGTCGGCCGCGGGGGAAATGGCGATGGCGCCGCCTACTCCGACCACTTCCCCAGGAGCGTCTGCGTCCTCGTGCGCCTCCGCACCTCTCGTAGAGTTCGAGGCCGTGGGCGGCGGAGCCTTCGAGGTGGATGGGTGAGCTGAACGACCAGGCCTTTTCTTGGGCGCCATGGTTGATGGCATCGTCGAAGATGAAGATGGTGATGAAGTTGATGCGCTGCACACGCCTTCAGGTTCGCGCAGGCGAGCCCCCTATCTATCGTGTCAAAGATGTCGCGGGAAACCATGGCCACCTATGGGACCAGGAGGTCCCTTGCTGGTTCGACGGAGGGGGGGAGGGCCACGCGTTGCACAAAGAGAAGACCAGCGTGGGGCAGCATGGCAGAGATCACACAGGCAATTTACCAAGGTTTGAGCCGCTGTGAGGCGTAAACCCCTACTCCTGCTTTGGTGGATTGATGGTGGAAAAGATGGTGGTGGTGCGCAGTACACTTGCCCGGTAGGGGTTGCCCTCAGGCAGCAGCAACTACGCGCGTATGGGGGTGTGAGTTATCCAATCTTCTCACCCTTTTTACGGTTTCCATTGGCCTCCTTTTATAGATCAAGGGGTAGCCACGGTGGCAAAGTAGTCATTATGCACTGATAAGATAGCGAACAGTGCTATCATACCTAACTATGTGGGCTGACAGGGCGCTTTAAATGCACCGCTTAACATCACATCGTTGGTTGCACGGCAAGGCTTACCAGGCTATCTTGCCAGATCCACGCCTGTTCTCTTGACACGTCGCGGGACACGTGTCATCTGTGGGTTTCTTCTATAAGGACTGGCTGCCTTGTGGTGAATGGTTGCCACTTGATCACTTTGCGGCTTGACACCGCACTGATTCACAACGTGGGTCGTGTTGGAGCGGTTGGTGAGGTAGTTTTGCCCCCGTGAGCCCCGGCAGGCCCTGCCGGGTCGCCTTGGTCATTTGCTTCTGGGGTGGCCTCGCCCCTTGCCAGGCTCGCCTACCCGGCAAGGGAGGCTGTTCTCTTGCCGATATCCTTCTTTCTTGGCTCGTTCTCAGTCCCTCTGATCTGCATGTTGGTCCTTCGAATCTCTTGGTCTCTTCTATTATGACTTGGGCTGGTGCTTCAACCTCGCTCCCGTGCTTGTGCACAGTCTGGGCAACAGACCTTGGGTTTGTTGCACCGACAAGTCGGTGAGGTGATTTTGCTTCCGTGAGCCTCGGGAGGCCCTGCCGGGGTGCTTTGGTTGTCTATTTCTGGAGGTGGCCCCGCCCCTTGCCGGGCTCTCCTGCCCGACAAGGGAGGCTTTTCTCTCGACGATATCCTTCTTCTCTGGTTTGATACTACTCCCTTTGATCTGCATGCAGGTCCTTAGAATCTCTGGGGTTCTTGCACTCTGATCTGGGCAGGTGCCCCAATCTTATTCCCGTGCCTGTGCATAGTCTAGGCAACAGACCCAGTGTTTCTTGCACCGACAGAAGCCCCCGGGCCTGCCCTGAACGCGTTGCCAGGCGTCGTCGGGGTAGGGCCTAATAAGTGCATAGACAAGGGTAGCTGAAGAGGCTGGTCTCTTGAGGTCTTCTTTGCTTCTTCATTGGCCTTGATCCCGGGCCAGTTTCCGGTTTGTCCGCGCATCGCGTCAAGCCAATAGTGGTGGGGTCGCTCCAATAATGGCCCATGAATGACTTTAATGCATGGGGTAGAAACAGCCAATTCAGTCTTCCCACCATGCCCTTATCCTTGGCCACCACGTATGCTGCATGCATCACGCGGGGTAGGTAACAGAGGCGTGTGGCGCAGGAGAGCATCAAGGTGAGGGCCCGGTCATCTTGAATTGGTGGACGAGGACGGTAACCGCCCGTTGATGGAGCAGCCCCCCTCCTCGCCTTGCCTATAAAAGGGAGGGGTGGAGGAGGGCAGAGTAACCAATCTTTGCATTCCTTCTCTTTTTATCTTAAGCTTCCAGTGATTATGCTAAGGGAGAGAGCTTGGGGTCAGCCCCCTGACTCTTGGTTGGGGTTAATGTCGCCACATGCTATTGCTGATGCTCGGGGAGTGAGCCTAGTCCTTGGTGTGGCGATCTTCTTGTTTCTTTCGAGGCTCGGCCAGGAGGCAGGGCTGGAGATCGTTGGTAATCCCAGCACTGCCCCTCCTGGAAATCTTGGGGCTGATGTCGATGAGAGGCGCACCTTCCGGTCAGCCAAGGTGGGGAGTGGTGTGCCTCAACCTTCCTGGCCATCTTGGCCGCTCGCTGTCTTCCCAGGGAAGGCGCCAGACTTGAGTCTTGGCACTTCTCGGGAGTAGTGGTGGTGAGGAGAAAGCGAGGGAAGACGGAGAAGGCAGGTGGCAGGGGGTCAGGTCAGAGTACGATGGCATGGATGCCTTCGCCTCCGACCGGCGACCGCCGCCTCCTCTTCCCGCTCTTCCTCTCCATCCCTGGAATCATCATCACCAGCCTCCTAAGGTGATAGCCAGGGAGGGATGTTCTCTTGGTGCCTTCGCCTCCCCTCCAACAGTCTTCCGCCTGACCTTTGGTGGATGACTCCACCGGTACTCAGTCCGGGGCTTCTCGCTGTCTCAGGAGGTGGCGACCAGAGGGCATCTCCCCTTCACCCGTTGTTGGTGTGCAAACCAGCCGATCTCGGGTAGGGGGTCCCGAACTGTGCATCTGAGGATCGAAGGTAACAAGAGGCAGGGGACACGATGTTTACCCAGGTTCGGGCCCTATTAATGGAGGTAATACCCTACTTCCTGCTTGATTGACTTTGATGAGTATAGGGGTTACAAGAGTTGATCTACCTCGAGATCGTAATGGCTAAATCATAGATGTCTAGCCTATATGATTATCATTGCCTCTACAGACTAAACCCTCTGGTTTATATAGACACAGGAGGGGCCTAGGGTTGTACAAAGTCCGTTTACAGATAAAGGAATCTTCACATCCGAACGCCAAGCTTGCCATCCATGCAAAGGAGAGTCCCATCCGAACATGGGGGAAGGCCTCCTTCCTTGTATCTTCTTAGCCCATTAGTCCGACCCATGTCACATACCCGGACATCTGGGGACCCCCTAATCCAGGACTCCCTCACTAGCCCCTGAACCCGGCTTTAATGATGATGTGTCCGGCATGCAGATTGTCTTTGGCATTGCAAGGTGGGTTCCTCCTCCGAATAATCCAAAGCAGTTGGTCAAAAGAACTATGTTCGGCTCTGTATGAGTCACAACCCTGAACCACAAGGGCAAAATACTTCAATAAATAAGTCGTATCTACTAATAGCTTTGTCGGCGAGACATTATGTTCTGGCCTTATTGTTATCTCGAACCATTTTTTAGCCTCCCATTTTGCATTTCGAGGCACTGTCCTCATTGACACGTCTTGTCAAAGCAGAGATCTTGTCCCCTTATTATAGGATTCTCATCAATATGGGTTTGGGTAATCCAACTATGCCGTTTGCATGACCCCTTGGGAATTGGCGAGCTTTAAGGCTCGTGGGCAGGGGACACTTGATATTCACTGCCTTTATAAGAAGATAAGGACCCATCTTTTTACCCCATCCTTCTTCCTCCTCAGCCCATCCACCCTTGAGCTCCAGCACCCGAGTTCAATTCTTTCCATCACCAGCAAACACTCCAGCCATGTCCGGATCTGGCACTCAGGGCAAGTGGATGGCCTCCTCCATCACGGAGGAGAACATCAAGGAACTCCAGGAAGCGGGGTACTTGGCCGCGGAAATTGCCCACCGGCTTCCTGCCAAAAAGCAGATAATCCCTACACTGGAATCCAATGAGAGGGTAGTATTTATCCTCCAATTTCTCCGCGGAATAGGGTTTCCTCTCCACCCTTTTGACCGCGAGCTCATGTTCTATTACGGGCTATACTTTCACGATCTAGCCCCAAATTCCTTCCTCCACATCTCAGCGTTCATCGTCGTGTGTGAGGCATTCCTCCGCATTCTCCCCACTTTGGATTATGGCTCAAGGTCTTCAACGTGAAGTCGAAAGTGGTCTATGGTCAACACGCGGAGTGCGGCAGTGCCATGATGAGCAAGCTCCCCAACATCACTTGGCCCCAGGCGGCCTTCATGGAGACCGTGAAGGGATGGCAGTAGGAGTGGTTCCATGTCACAGAACCTCACGACGCCACATGGGCCGCCACTCCTGAGTTCAAATCTGGGCCTCCAAAGCGGCTCACATTGTGGGTTAAAAAGGGCCTGGACTGGGCATTGTCCAACGAGGTGATGACGCCGAAGAAGTGCGTCAAGGGCGTGATAAAGAACACCAACCTTGCTGATGTGATCCAGGTGATGCTTTTTCACTGGATTTTTTCCTGCCAGCGCTAGACTCTTCATATGTGGGAGTTCAATCCGACCGGCCCTCGAACCCTCCATCACTTCTTCGGCATGAGGCATGAAGAAATCTGGAAGCTGCTTTCCAAGGCCCAAAAGTTGTGGCCGGGAATGACCGAAGACCTTGGCCTCGACTGCGCTCACCCATCCACTCCTATATGTTTTCAGATTTCCAAACACAACCTCTACTTGTAGATTCGAGGAGTATGCTAAGCATTCCTTTTCTTCTTCAAGTTTGGATGAAGAAAGCAGAGCAGATCAAATGTCCAGCTCCGCTGCCCGAAGACCCAGCTATCTCTCTGCTAACAAAGATGCCGGTTCCGGTGCCGTACTAGGCACTGGAGAAGAAGGCTAATAAGAAGGGCAAGGAGGCCATAAGTAGCCTCTGTCGTCAAGGTACTTCGGACATCGCGTCCGAAGACACCGAAGTTCTCTCCTCCCATGAGGGAGATGAAGATGAAGAGGAAGAGGAGGAGAGCAATTCTCCCCTCGAGGGAGAGAAGAAAAGGGTGGCATATGCGGACCTAGAAGCGGAGGCGTCCAAGGAGGGGAAGATTTTCCTTTCGGATGATTCGGATTCGGACATCAAAGTCATCCCCGAGCGGCGCCTCAGGCCGAAGCCCGCGGCTGAATCGTAAGTATTTAAAGATGCCATACGTACGTCTGGTCTTTTACAGGTCATAGGATAACATTTTATTTATGTATTTTCAGTCCGGTCCATGATCTCCCCCAACAATCATCATCTTCGGGTAACTTGTTGGCGCCAGAGATGATGGAGAGCGAAACGCCTCCGCGAGCCTCTCCGCCATGAGCCACGGATGACACCGAGGTGTTGTCCCGAAGGACTTCTCCAGGCAAGGGGTAGATGCGGAAGGCTTCTGAAATGGCGCTAGAGGGTAATGCCCCGGCTGCCGAAAACATGGGGGATACTACCCCCATGGAAACTAACGACAAGGGCCTGGATCAGTCCGACCACTCTAGAGACCCACGTGGCTCCGGAGTCGAGCGAGCAACCCCCTTCAAGGGAAGGGGGTGTGTAGACTCCACCGGTGATACGTCTCCAACATATCTATAATTTTTGATTGTTCCATGCTATTATATTATCCATCTAGGATGTTTTATATGCATTTATATGCTATTTTATACGATTTTTGGGACTAACCTATTAACCTAGAGGCTAGTGCCAGTTTCTGTTTTTTTCCATGTTTTTGAGTTTTACAGAGAAGGAATACCAAACGGAGTCCATTTGACGTGCTAATTTTTGATGATTTTTTATGTACCAAAAGAAGCCCCCGGAGTAAAAGAGTTGGGCCAGAAGAGTCCCGGGCCGTCCACGAGGGTGGGGGCACACCCTATCTCGTGGATGACTCAGGGACCCCCCCCCCCCAGACTTGTTCCCGATGCCAAAAATTCCTATAAATACTGAAACGTCCACAAAATAACCTAGATCGGGAGTTCCACCATCGCAAGCCTCCGTAGCAACCGAAAACCAATCTAGACCCATTCCGGCACCCTGCCGGAGGGGGGAATCCCTCTCCGATGGCCATCCTCATCATCTCGGTGCTCTCCATGACGACGAGGGATTGGTTCTCCCTCGGGGCTGAGGGTATATACCAGTAGCTATGTGTTTGATATCTCTCTCTCTCATTTTTTTGATTCGGCACGATCTTGATGTATCGTGAGCTTTGCTATTATAGTTGGATCTTATGATGTTTCGACCCCTCTACTCTTTTGTAATGGATTGAGTTTTCCCTTTGAAGTTATCTTATCAGAGTGAGTCTTTAAGGATTTGAGAACACTTGATGTATGTCTTGCATGTGCTTATCTGTGGTGACAATGGGATATTCACGTGATCCACTTGATGTATGTTTTGGTGATCAACTTGCGAGTTCCGTGACCTCATGAACTTATGCATAGGGGTTGGCACACGTTTTCGTCTTGACTCTCTGGTAGAAACTTTGGGCACTCTTTGAAGTTCTTTGTGTTGGTTGAATAGATCAATCTAATACTGTGTGATGCATATAATATAATAATACCCACTGATACTTGAGGTGACATTGGAGTATCTAGGTGACATTAGGGTTTTGGTTGATTTGTGTCTTAAGGTGTTATTCTATTACGAACTCTAGGATAGATTGAATGGAAAGAATAGCTTCGTGTTATTTTACTACGGACTCTTGAATAGATCGATCAGAAAGGATAACTTTGAGGTGGTTTCGTACCCTACAATAATCTCTTCATTTATTCTCTGCTATTAGTGACTTTGGAGTGACTCTTTGTTGCATGTTGAGGGATAGTTATATGATCCAATTATGTTATTATTGTTGAGAGAACTCACACTAGTGAAAGTATGAACCCTAGGCCTTGTTTCAATGCATTGCAATACCGTTTTCGCTCACTTTTATCATTAGTTACCTTGCTGTTTTTATATTTTCACATTACAAAAACCTATATCTACCATCCATATTGCACTTGTATCACCATCTCTTCGCCGAACTAGTGCACCTATACAACTTACCATTGTATTAGGTGTGTTGGGGACACAAGAGACTCTTAGTTATTTGGTTGCAGGGTTGTTTGAGAGAGACCATCTTCATCCTACGCCTCCCACGGATTGATAAACCTTAGGTCATCCACTTGAGGGAAATTTGCTAATGTCCTACAAACCTCTACACTTGGAGGCCCAACATCGTCTACAAGAAGAAGGTTGTGTAGTAGAGATCAAGCTCTTTTCTAGCACCGTTGCCTGGGAGGTTAGTGCTTGAAAGTATCTCTTTACATCTTGCAATCTAATCTTTTTGTTTCTTGTTTTATCACTAGTTTAGTTTATAAAAGAAAACTACAAAAAAAGAAGGAATTAAGGTTGACTCATATGCTTCATCTTTTTAATGTCTTTCATGAAAATAAGGATTCCGATAATTGTGCCAAAGTGTTAGAAGAAGAATGTATTAAAATGTTTGGCACCAAATCTTTGAATGATGAGCATGATTGCAATGTTGTTACTATGAACTCTTTGAATATCCATAGTACTAATGATGATTGCACTAGTCATGATGAAATTGTCTCTTACAAGCATGTCATTTTTGTGGAGTTCATAGAGTTTCCAAGTACACACCAAATTGGGAAGATAGATTTTGCAAGAGGCATAAGTATTTAGAAACTAAATGGTTGCAAGAAAGGCTAGATGTTTGTGCTGAAAATTTAAATTTTCTTAGACATCCTTGTGAACTTTGCAATGAACATGGTCATTTAAGTATCCAATGCAAATTGTTTCATGATCGAATCGTGTCCAAAAATTGTGATGACTTGATTTCCCTTGCACGTCATAATGAACTTAGTTTGCTTGTGGGTTATGAAGAAATGAAACGTATAAATAAGGAATTTCTCCTTGATAAAGTTCTTGATTTTGATTTAGAGGAAATTTATATGTGTTGTGCGGTGAATTGCATTGAAAATCCTTATATTGCCAATTACATAAAGACAAGAAAACAAATAGAAGATGAAGAGAATACTAATGAAAGGGAAGAGACTTCCAATATCCTCCTATTATTTCTTATGATGAATCAGATAACGAGGAGGAGCCTTCTATTCAACCAATCTCATTAATAAGGAGCTCCAAAAAGAGGATTAAACCCACACATGATGTGAAGAAGAAAAAGAAAAGACGGAGAAGCAAAGGTAAAAAAGTATCCCTCCCAAATGATGTTGCTCCTATTACTCATTGTGACGATGATAATTGTTATACTATTGGTGCTATCCATACTATTAATGATGAGAGTGATTATGCTTATGATATGAAAAGACCCAAGCTTGGGGATGCTATGTTGGATGAGAATGACATGTTTGAGAATTTATTTTCTACAATTAATGTTTGTCCGAAGCTTGGGGATGCTATGTTTAACGAATATGATATTTTTAGTCTCTCAAGTTTTGATGAGCAAATTTATTATGATGATAGCATGCCTCCTATTTATGATGATTATTGTGATGGCACTTATGCTATAAAAAATAGTGATGATTATATTTATAAAACTTGTCATGATTATGATTATCCTTTTTCTGAACATTACTCATTTGATGTGGAAACAATTTATAGTATTCGAGTTTCTTATGATACTCCCGCTATTCCGAATGAGAATTTTTTTGCTTATGTGGAGAGTAATAAAAAATTCTATGCTTGTGGCTCATGAAAAGAATGCTTTATGTGATAGTTATATTGTTGAATTCATTCAGGATGTTACTAAAAATTATTATGAGGGAGGAATATATGCTTGTAGGAATTGCAATAATATCAAGTTTCCTCTCTATGTTCTTAAAATCTTGAAGTTATGCTTGTTTTGCTTTCCTATGCTAGTTGATTATTGTTACCATAAATTCTTTGCTCATAAAATCACTATGTATAGGAAGTGGGTTAGACTTAAATGTGCTAGCCATATTCTTCATGATGCTCTCTTTATGTTTCAATTCTTATCTTTTATGTGAGCATCATTGAAATTATCATGCCTAGCTAAAGAAGCAATAAAGAAAAGCGCTTGTTGGGAGACAACCCACCATTTAATCCTTCTTTTTTTGCGTGTCCTCATTCTTAAGCTACTGTAGTAATCATGTTTCATAGCTTTTGTTTCAATAAAGTGCCAAGTAAAGCCTTTAGGATCTTCTTGGGTGATTGTTGTTTGATCTTGCGGATAAAAACAGAAAGTATGCGCTCACAAAAATAATTTTCATTTTCTACCAAAGAGTTATAAAATACCAATTTCAACTACAGTAGATCAACATAGAAATTATTTAGGTCGTCCTAATTTTTCAGTATTTGTGGAGTTACAGAAGTAATCGAAACCTCCAGATTGCTACAGACTGTTCTATTTTTGACAGATTCTATTTTCATTGTGTTGTTTGCTTATTTTGATGAATCTATGAGTAGTATCGGAGGGTATGAACCATAGAGAAGTTGGAATACAGTAGATATTACACCAATATAAATTTAGAATGAGTTCACAAGAGTACCTAAGTGGTGATTTATTTTCTCATACTAATGGAGCTTACGAGTTTTCTGTTAAGTTTTGTGTTGTGAAGTTTTCATGTTTTGGGTAAAGATTCGATGAACTATGGAACAAGGAGTCGCAAGAGCCTAAGCTTGGGGATGCCCAAGGCACCCGAAGGTAATATTCAAGGACAACCAAGAGCCTAAGCTTGGGGATGCCCCGGATGGCATCCCCTCTTTCGTCTTCGTTCGTTGGTAACTTTACTTGGAGCAATATTTTTATTCACCACATTATATGTGTTTTGCTTGGAGCGTCATTTTATTTTCTTTTGTTTTGCTTGCTGTTTGAATAATATCCCAAGATCTTAAATTCTTAAACGCTAGAGAGTCTTCACATAGTTACATAACTATTCAGCTACTCATTGATCTTCACTTATATCTTTCGGAGTAGTTTGTCATTTGCTCTAGTGCTTCACTTATATCCTTTTAGAGCACGGCGGTGGTTTTATTTTGAAGAAATAGATGAACTCTCATGCTTCACTTATATTATTTTGAGAGTCCTAAACAGCATGGTAATTTTCTTTGGTTATGAAACTAGTCCTAATATGATGGGCATCCAAAATGGGTATAATAAAAACTTTCATATAAAGTGCATTGAATACTATGAGAAGTTTGATACTTGATGATTGTTTTGAGATATGAAGATGGTGATATTAGAGTCATGCTAGTTTAGTAGTTGTGAATTTGAGAGATACTTGTGCTAAAGTTTGTGATTCCCGTAGAATGCACGTATTGTGAACCGTTATGTGATGAAGTCGGAGCATGATTTATTTTTTGATTGTCTTCCTTATGAGTGGTGGTTGGGGACGAGTGATGGACTTTTCCTACCAATATATCCCCCCTAGAAGCGTGCGCATAATACCTTATTTCGATAACTAATAGATTTTTGCAATAAGTATGTGAGTTCTTTATGACTAATGTTGAGCCCATGGATTATACGCACTCTCACCCTTCTACCAATACTAGACTCTCTAATACCGCACACCTTTCGCCGGTATCATACACCCACCATATACCTTCCTCAAAAAAGCCACCATACCTACCTATTATAGCATTTCTATAGCCATTCTGAGATATATTGCCATGCAACTTTCCACCGTTCTGTTTATTATGACACGCTCCATCATTGTCATATTGCTTTGCATGATCATGTAGTTGACATCGTATTTGTGGCAAAGCCACCGTTCATAATTCTTTCATACACGTCACTCTTGATTCATTGCACATCCCGGTACACCACCGGAGGCATTCACATAGAGTCATATTTTGTTCTAAGTATCGAGTTGTAATTCTTGAGTTGTAAGTAAATAAAAGTGTGATGATTTTCATTATTAGAGCATTATCCCATGTGAGGAAAGGATGATGGAGACTATGATTCCCCCACAAGTCGGGATGAGACTCCGGATGATAAATAAATAAATAAAAGGCCATAAAAAGAGAAGGCCCCAAAAATGAGAGAAAAAAAGAGAAGTGGCAATGCTACTATCCTTTTTCCATACTTGTGCTTCAAAGTAGCACCATGATCTTCGTGATATAAAGTCTCCTATTTTCTCACTTTCATATACTAGTGGGAATTTTTCATTATAGAACTTGGCTTGTATATTCCAATGATGGGCTTCCTCAAAATGCCCTAGGTCTTCATGAGCAAGCGAGTTGGATGCACACCCACTTAGTTTCATTTTGAGCTTTCATACACTTATAGCTCTAGTGCGTCCGTTGCATGGCAATCCCTACTCACTCACATTGATATCTATTGATGGGCATCTCCATAGCCCGTTGATACGCCTAGTTGAAGTGAGACTATCTTCTCCTTTTTGTCTTCTCCACAACCACCATTCTATTCCACCTATAGTTCTATGTCCATGGCCCACGCTCATGTATTGCGTGAAGATTGAAAAAGTTTGAGAACATCAAAAGTATGAAACAATTGCTTGGCTTGTCATCGGGTTTGTGCATGATTTAAATATTTTGTGTGATGAAGATAGAGCATAGCCAGACTATATGATCTTGTAGGGATAGCTTTCTTTGGCCATGTTATTTTGAGAATACATAATTGCTTGGTTAGTATGCTTGAAGTATTATTATTTTTATGTCAATACTAAACTTTTGTCTTGAATCGTTCGGATCTGAACATTCATGCCACAATAAAGAAGATTACATTGATGAATATGTTAGGTAGCATTCCACATCAAAAATTCTGTTGTTATCATTTACCTACTCGAGGATGAGCTTGGGGGTGCTTGATACGTCTCCAACGTATCTATAATTTTTGATTGTTCCATGCTATTATATTATCCATCTAGGATGTTTTATATGCATTTATATGCTATTTTGTATGATTTTTGGGACTAAACTATTAACCTAGAGCCCAGTGCCATTTTCTATTTATTCCTTGTTTTTGAGTTCTACAGAAAACGAATACCAAATGGAGTCCAAATGACGTGCCAATTTTTGATGATTTTTTATGGACCAAAAGAAGCCCCGGAGTAAAAGAGTTGGGCCAAAAGAGTCCCGGGCCGTCCACGAGGGTGGGGGCGCGCCCTACCCCCCTTCCTCCCCAGGCGCGCCGCCCTATCTTGTGGATGACTCGGGGAACCCTCTGACTTGTTCCCGACACCAAAATTCCTATAAATATCAAGGTAAAAAAATGCTATAAATACTGAAACCTCTAGAAAATAACCTAGACCGGGAGTTCCCCTGCCGCAAGCCTTCGTAGCCACCGAAAACCAATCTAGACCCGTTCTGCCACCCTGTCGGAGGGGGGGATCCCTCTCCGGTGGCCATCTTCATCATCCCGGTGCTCTCCATGACGATGAGGGAGTAGTTCTCCCTCGGGGCTCAGGATATGTACCAGTAGCTATGTGTTTGATCTCTCTCTCTCTCTCTCTCTCTCTCGTGTTCTTGATTCGACACGATCTTGATGTATCGCGAGCTTTGCTATTATAGTTGGATCTTATGATGTTTCGACCCCTCTACTCTCATGTAATGGATTGAGTTTTCCCTTCGAAGTTATCTTATCGGATTGAGTCTTTAAGGATTTGAGAACACTTGATGTATGTCTTGCATGTGCTTATCTGTGGTGACAATGGGATATTCACGTGATCCACATGATGTATGTTTCAGTGATCAACTTGCGAGTTCCGTGACCTCGTGAACTAATGCATAGGGGTTGGCACACGTTTTCGTCTTGACTCTCCGGTAGAAACTTTGGGGCACTCTTTGAAGGTGTTGGTTGAATAGATGAATCTGAGATTGTGTGATGCATATCGTATAATCATACCCACGGATACTTGAGGTCACATTGGAGTATCTAGGTGACATTAGGGTTTTGGTTGATTTGTGTCTTAAGGTGTTATTCTAGTACGAAGTCTAGGATAGATTGAACGGAAAGAATAGCTTCGTGTTATGTTACTACGGACTCTTGAATAGATCGATTAGAAAGGATAACTTTGAGGTGGTTTCGTACCCTACAATAATCTCTTCGTTTGTTCTCCGCTATTAGTGACTTTGGAGTGACTCTTTGTTGCATGTTGAGGGATAGTTACATGATCCAAATATGTTATTATTGTTGAGAGAACTTGCACTAGTGAAAGTATGACCCTATGCCTTGTTTCAACGCATTGCAATACCATTTTCGCTCACTTTTATCATTAGTTACCTTGCTGTTTTTATATTTTCAGATTACAAAAACCTATATCTACCATCCATATTGCACTTGTATCACCATCTCTTTGCCGAACTAGTGCACCTATAAATTTACCATTGTATTGGGTGTGTTGGGGACACAAGAGACTCTTTGTTATTTGGTTGTAGGGTTGTTTGAGAGAGACCATCTTCATCCTACGCCTCCCATGGATTGATAAATCTTAGGTCATCCACTTGAGGGAAATTTTCTACTGTCCTACAAACCTCTGCACTTGGAGGCCCAACAACGTCTACAAGAAGAAGGTTGTGTAGTAGACATCAATCGGCGACCTCTATCAAACGGAGGCGCCGGATATGTTGAGGGAAGCACTTCAAGATGCGTCCATCGTGGAAGAGCACTGTACCCCGATGGGTGCGCTGGTTGAGAAGGTTCAGTCCGCCAAAAGCGGTCTGAGCTAAGCTTTCACTAGCCTTTTAAACAGGTTTTGAGTAAGTGATATAACATGCTTTAACCGCTTTTAGTATTGGAAGAATATGCGTGTATATAGATAGCAGCCCCTGAAACTCTATTTGGATCTTTGGAAAAAAAATTCCGGATAGAGGATCAAATAGTCATCGGAGATAACGTGTTCATCTATTTTGATAAACAGGCTGCACTGTTGGCGGCTTCAGCTAAGGATGCTGAAATATCCGAACTACAACGGAAACTGACGCTGGCTGACGATGAGATCGACTATATTAACAAGCGGTTCGATGAGGCCCAAGGTATGCTTCTTTGAAAGACCCCTTTACAAGCCTAAATTATAATGCAAACTCACAGTTTAAGCTCATGCGCCGCTATGTAAATGATTGTAGGCAACACGACCGAGTTCGAGGCCCTCAAGAATGCCCTTGCCGAAGCCAAGGAGGAGGCGAGGGCAAGCAAAGTAGCCGCAGAGAAAGCGGCTACGGATGTAGAGGCCGAAAAGGCCGCCCACCTTCAGTATGAGGCGAGAGTGACCGAAGTAGAGCAGGCGCTCCAGGAAGCCTCCACCAAGTGTGAGTCCTTGGAAGAGAGTAACAAGGCCCAAGCAGCCGAGCTCACCAAGGCTCTTCAAGCTGCGAAGGAGGCGTGGTCCGAGTCCCGGGCGGCTCATGAGGAGATCAAGCAAGCCGAACAGATAGCGGCTGGTAAGCCATTTCTTTTACAAAGTATATTTGGCAGTCGAAGATATGCTTTGCTAAATAGACTATGGAGTGCTCCAGACGCTTTTGTGGATCTCTCGAGGAATGCTGCCGACACTTCCCAGTATGTCCGGGCCCAAGAAGGGAACGCGGCAGAGAAGCTCTTCTGGTCGCAGTACTTGGCGCCGGATCGACCAGTGCTGCTGAACAATCAGATGATGCTGCCGGTACAGCTGCATAGGATGTCCGGTTTGGCCATGAAGGATATCATAGTTCGGCTATGGCTAGCCGGACCTATTCCGAGCAGCTACTTCGGCTTGGTCAAGCGGCTTGGCGACGCCTTGCCTCGAGTAGAGGCTGTGAAGCACTCGGCGTGTATAGAAGGTGCACGGATGGCCTTTGCCCGTGTCAAGATGCATTGGGCCAAAATGAAGGCCGCCATCGTGGCCGTCGAGGGTCTGCCTGGGGGCAAGGACCACCGTACGTTGGAGCATTACTTTGAGGACGTCTTGGAAGGTGCCTGAGGGAGTCCTGGACTAGGGGTCCTTGGGCGTCTGACCTATTGGATATGGGTCGTACTGATGGGCCGTGAAGATACAAAGGCCGAAGACTCTATCCGTGTCCGGAATGGACTCTCCTTAGCATGGAAGGCAAGGTTGGTGCCCAAATATGAAGATTCCTTTCTCTATAACCGAACTTATGTAACCCTAGATCCCTCCCGTGTCTATATAAACCGGAGGGCTAGGTCTGTAGATACATCCTAATAATCATAGTAAGACATGCTAGACTTTTAGGGTTTAGCCATTGCGATCTATTGGTAGATCAACTCTTGTGATACTCATATTCATCAAGATCAATCAAGCAGGAAGTAGGATATTACCTCCATAGAGAGGGCCTGAACCTTGCTAAACATTGTGTCTCCCGTCTCCTGTTACCATCGACCTTAGACGCACAGTTCAGGACCCCCTACCCGAGATCCGCCGGTTTTGACACCGACATTGGTGCTTTCATTGAGAGATCCACTATGCCATCGTCAAGAGGATTAATGGCTCCTTCTACCATCTTCAACGACGTTGTCCAAGGGGAAGTCTTCCTCCCCGGACAGATGTTTGTATTCGGCGGCTTCGCACTACGCGCCAACTCACTTGGCCATCTGTAGCAGATCGAAAGCTACGCCCCAGGCCATCAGGTCAGATTTGGAAGCTTGAACTATGTTGCGGATATCCATGGAGACTTGATCTTCGATGGATTCGAGAATGCGGCAGCCGCTCCCTGCCACCATGATGAGCATGGCGTAAATCTATCATCAGACCATACCTAGGAGATAGTACCTGCAGCTGCTTTGGCCTTAGATCCGGAGCAGATTGCGCCATCCGAGGACAGGAAGCTCAACCCTGCCACGGAAGCCGCAGACTCAGCGGCATTGGAGCTGCACACAGACTTAACTTCAAGTGACATCTATGTCACCGGAACCATGGACTCGTCTCCGGCTACAGGTTTCGAACGTTGTGCGTCCGCGTATGTCAAGCTTGATCGGTCATCGATCGTCGAATTCAGCTCCGCGGACATCTTTCTACACTCGCCCTTGGGAGACGTGTTAAACTCATTAAGAGCACTATCCTTAGCGGGGGACTCACAGCCGAATAGTATCCGGTTCGAACCGGAGGATGATGATGGAGAATTTTGCTTCCCACCCATAGCCCACTTCATAGCCACTATGGCAGACTTAACTGACATGCTCGATTACGGCTCCGACGACATCGACGGTATGGACAACGATGCCGGAGAAGAAGAGGCTGAAAACCCGCCATTTACCGGGCACTGGACGGCTACTTCCTCGTATGATGTATACATGGTGGATGCACCAAAAGAGAATAGCGGCAATGACAAGGAAAATCTAGTTGAGGATAAACTTCCCGAGATAAAATCAAAGCGCCGGCGTCAGCGGCGCCGCTCTAAGTCATGCCGCAGCAAAGACAACAACACTGGCACAGGAGAAGATAATACTCCGAAAGGTGCCGAAGACAACAAAGACCCCGTTGATGCAACTGGCGAACAAAACGAATGGGAAGACGTGCAAGTTAGCCCTGATGGACAGGCCACACACGAAGACTCGGAGGACAGTAATTATCTTCCACTCTCCAAGGATGAGGCAAGCCTCGGCACTGAGGATTTCATCGTGCCTAAGGAACCTCTAGAGCAGGAGTGCTTCAAGCGCCAGCTAATAGCCACTGCAAGGAGCCTGAAAAAGAAGCAGCAGGAGCTTCAAGCTGACCAAGATCTACTCAAGGATATATGGACCGATGTCCTAGTAGCCGAAGAATACAACCTCAAGCACCTAGCCAAACGCTACCCGAAGCGCAAATTGCTATTCGACAACGAGGCGCCGGAGCACATACCATCATCGCACAATGCGGCTGACCGACCACCACGTGGTCGGGATAAAACGGCAACTCAAGCCGAACACCAGCCCGCCCCGCCTCATCGCAAATACAGAGGTAAAACAGCGCGCGGCCATACATATGGCGTTCGGCAGGACCTGAACAATAGAGCAAGACATACCAGATCAATCTACGGATCATGAGGACGTGCCTCGACACGTGACGACGGCTATCTATTCGGACGTGACAAACCTAGTCATGCGCGGGCCGAAAGCCACAGATGAACTCCATCGGAGCTACGTCACGATGCGGCCCGATATAGAGGCGCCGCACAGCCTCTGTGCTTCACTGACAAAGTCATGGAACATGAATTCCTAGAAGGGTTCAAACCCGTAAATATCGAATCATACGATGGAACCACAGATCTCGCGGTATGGATCGAAGACTTCATTTTCCATATTCATATGGCCCGCGGCAATGACCATCATGCCATTAAATACCTCCCCCTAAAACTCAAAGGACCAGCCCGGCACTGGCTGAACAACCTGCTCGAAAATTCCATCGGCAACTGGGAGGACTTGGAAGAAGCCTTTCTTGACAACTTCCAAGGTACATATGTTCGACCTCCGGACGCTGATGACTTAAGCCATATAGTTCAACAGCCCGGAGATTCAGCCAAGAAATTATGGACTAGGTTCCTAACTAAAAAGAACCAGATCATCACTGTCCGGATGCCGAAGCCCTAGCAGCCTTTAAACACAGCATTCGCGACGAATGGCTCGCCCGTCACCTCGGCCAAGAAAAGCTGAAGTCCATGGAAGCCGTCACGACACTCATGACCCGCTTTTGTGCGGGTGAGGTTAGTTGGCTGGCCCATAGCAAAAACAAAGCAAGCGACACCAGCACTCCTGAAGCCAGAAATAGCAACGATAAGTCCCAACGCAACAGACACAAGCATCGAAACAACAATGAGAACACCGATGATACGGCGGTCAATGCCGGATTCAGTGGCTCTAAATCCGGTCAGCGGAAGAAGCCGTTCAAAAAGAACAATTCGGGCCCATCCAGCTTGGACCGCATACTAGATCATCTGTGCCAGATTCATGGCACCCCAGACAAACGACCCAATCATACCAATAGAGATTGTTGGGTTTTAAATAGACCGACAAGTTTAATGCCGAAAGCAAGGAGAAGGGATCACAGAGCAAGGACAGCGACGAGGAGCCCCGGCCACCGAACACAGGGGGAGAGAAGAAGTTTCCCCCTCAGGTCAAAATGGTGAACATGATATAAGCCACCCACATCCCCAAGAGGGAGCGCAAGCGCACGCTTAGGGACATCTACGCGATAGAGCCAGTCGCCCCAAAATTTAATCCATGGTCGTCATGCCCGATCACCTTCGATCATCGGGATCACCCGACCATTATCTGTCATGGTGGTTCAGCTGCACTGGTCCTGGACCCCATAATTGATGGGTTCCACCTGACGCGAGTCCTGATGGACGGTGGCAGCAGCCTCAACCTGCTCTATCAGGATACGGTGCGCAAAATGGGCATCAATCCATCATGGATCAAGCCCACAAAACTACCTTTAAAGGAGTCATACTAGGTGTAGAGGCCCGCTGTATAGGCTCAATCACACTAGAGGTTGTCTTCGGATCTCCGGACAACTCCCGAAGTGAGGAGTTAATTTTCAATATCGTCCCTTTTCGCAGTGTCTATCATGCACTGCTCGGACGAACCGCATTTGCCCAAATCAACATGGTGCCACACTACGCTTATCTCAAGCTCAAGATGCCCGGATAACGAGGCGTCATAACAGTTAATGGAAACACGGAATGCTCCCTCCGCATTGAGGAGCACACCATTGCCTTAGCAGCAGAAGTACAGAGCAGCCTTTTCAAGCAGAACCTTAATTCAGCGGCCGATCCCCCGGACACTGTCAAGAGAGTCCGTACTATTTTGCAGCAGGACAAGTTGGCTCGTCAAGAGGTCGACTAGCAATTCGGCCTCCTTCCCAGTCCCGACAAAGTGGCGGCAATTGTACCGCACGTACATAACTACGCACTAAAAATACGATGGGAATGGATGGAGGGATAACCAGCTTGTGATCCACAGTACGGCTCGACCGCCCCGGACACACATACTTTCACTATTTCCTTTTTTTTCTCCTTTTTTAAGGTTTCTTTTTCACAGGCCTTCCCTGACGGCTCGACCATCGGCTTTTCGATGTATAAATACACCAAGACGACAAGAAGTATGGGCGCAGTGGGAAAATTTTAGGTGGTTTCTTTAACGATCCCTCCACCTATTTTCAGGACCCACACGCAGCTCTCCCTTGGTTAAGGCATATTAAATAGCCTCCTGCTTATTGCACTACTTGTATAAATGTGCCTTAACGTACCAATGAAATTATAAGGGAAACAGTTTGCGGCGCAAATTTTAAGGCTCTAGCTTACTAGCTTTCCTTATTTTTCTTTTTTTGATAACTTTATCAGATAGCACCCATACACTCTGGTGCATTTCAGTTTGCCAGGGGCTTCATAGCACCCCACAACATGGCAACAAAAGTCCGAACAATTTTTACAATATAGTTCGGCACCCCGAATTTAGCACTGTATGCATTGGCGTCGAATCATGTCTTTGGTCAATAGTTGGGTTGCCCGGCTCTTGTGATTGCTACCTTATATTCCGCTGTATCGGCTAGGGTAGTAAAGGGAGAACTACTGCGATTGTGCCCTGGTTTACCCGGATGAGCACATCAGTAGAGAAAGCCGAAAACTGTCTGTCATGATGCGGCGAGAGCCGGTTAGCTCTTCGGAGGTCTCAAATCCTTAGAGTTTTTTCCGCATTACGCGAGGGATTGGTACTTACCCGATCAGGTGTTTACAGCATCCTAGTTTGGATACTAGGGGCTGCGCCTATATTGTTATTGTCAAACTTGTATGGCTAAGTGAGGGTGCTAAAGCCGTATAGTCTGATTGCCTGGTTCATCGCGCTAAACACCTCCTTCAAGGACCAAACAATTGGATCAAGAGTGTTTAGATTACATCCCAAACACCCCCGTACTACCTATGTGGGGGTAGAAGCCGAGGGCTGGCCAACTCTCAGATTTCACACAAGCCACACAGGAGGTGAAATTCTTTAAATAACAAACATTATATTACATACCTACTTTGTTTCATCATACAAGGCAGAGACAACATGAATGTATTCTTTCGAAAAAAATGTCTTGTGCACATTGCGTTGCCACAATACGAGGCCCCGCCAGGAAATCTGCAAAATACCACTCGGGTGTGAGGTGCTCCTTGCCCTCTAGCGCTCCCTCGGTCGTAAGCTTGATGGCGTCCATCTTTGCCCACCACACCTTAACGCGGGCGAAGGCCATGCACGCACCCTCAATGCAGGCCGATCACTTGACGACGTCCAGCCGAGGACATGCGTTCACCAGCCGCTTCACGAGCCCGAAGTAGCTGACTAGCATAACTTCGGCAGGCCACATCCGGATTATTAAATCCTTCATGGCCAGTTCGGCCACCCTATGTAGCTCGACCAGTTGTTTTAGCTGATCACTAAAGGGCATTGGATGTTCTGGCGCTAGATATTGCGACCAGAACAGCTTCTCCATTGAGATCCCCTCTTCGGCTCGGAAGAACTCCACAACGTCAGACACACTGCGTGGCAGATCTAGAAACGCCCCTCGAGAACTCCGAATCCGGGTTAGTAAGAAATACTTCTTCATTGCATACTTGCTTTGCATGCTAAACGCCTTAGCCGCCGCAATTTTCTTGGACTCCTTGATCTCCTGGAGGGCGCCCTGGGCCTCAACCAAGGCCTCTTCCGCGCTTTGGTGGGCCTTTGCGAGTTCGGTCTCTCGAGCTGAAACATCATGCTCCAAGGATTCACATTTTTAACTGCATCCTTGAGCTCTTGTTGGACCTCATCAAGCGTGGCCTCATGATGCTCTCGAGCGGCTTTTTCGTTGGTGGCCTTCTCCTCGGCCTTGGCCAGGGCCTATTTAAGGACCTCGACCTCGATCACCGCTCCTGTGCATGCCATGGCACTACGGTCAATACACATCAATTACTCTTCAAAATATACAGCCAGCTAGTACATACCTTGCTGGTCTTCCAGCTGCTTTATCGCTTGGTTGAGCTCCTGCTCGGCCCGCTCTAGTCTCTGCTTTAGTCCGAGACTTCGGCAGTGTGCACGGTCGTGGCCAGCAATGACACCTGCTTATTCATATAAGACATTTGGTTAGTTCCCTGCAAAAATAAATTGATCCTCTGTTCGGCTCTTCCTTTCGAACACCAGACAGTGTCTCAGGGGCTCCTGCCTATATTAGGACTTTTTCCTTTTTGGCGACACCTACCTCAAAGCCTGTCAGCAGACTGCCGCAGGCTTCGGTCAGCCCAGTTTTGACGAACTAAACCCTCTCAATTACCGTACCCATAAGGATACGGTGTTCATCCACAATGGAAGCGCCTCGTAGTGCTTCTAGCAGATTATTCGGTGCCTCTGGATGGACAGAGGTCACTCGCGGAATAGGCACACCCCCTTCTTTAGAAGGAGGTTGCTTGCCGGATTCCGGAGCCGTACATGTCTCCGGACTCGTATTCGGCTGGGGGCCGAACCGAACAAAGCCCCCATCCTTAGCCGCCATGGGGGTTTGTCCCCACATCTGTCCGGAAGCCGAGGCTTTGCCCTCTGGCGCCACCCTCGCAGCCTTCTGAGCCCCTCCCTGGCCGGGGAAAGTCCTTTTGGACAACAACTCATCCTCGTCCTTGGCCATGGGAGAGTGAGCGGCCAGCGGTGACTCGCTGGCCATCGCCTTTGAATCCAACGAGCCCCTTGATGAGGATCGCTGGGAGCTGTCGTGGGCCGGACTCCAGTGGCATAAAATAACATATTATATTAAGAAGCAAGAGAGGCCGGATGCATGGACATACACGGGCTTTGGTACTTACGACGCGGCCGGAGGCTTGTTTCGGGGGCTTCGCTCTGGGCTGCTGTTGACGTCCCACGCGGAGTTATCCACAACGGGACCCTTCTCCCTCTTGGGAACCTCTGCCTCCAGATTTGTGGAGGCAACCCTCTTCTTCCTTCCCCCATTAGGGGGAGAAGTGTTTTCTTCCTCCTCCTCGTCATCATCTTCAGCGGCGGAGGTGTGAGTCTTGTCTTCAGACGACACGTCTGAAGCTCCCTTGCGGCGGGGGCCACTCCAGACCCCCTTAGCCTTCTTCTTGGCCTTCTTTTTCGGCGCTTTATAGGGCGTCGGCACCAGCATCTTTGCCAGAAGTGGAATGACTAGTTCCTCGGGCAGCGGTGCCGAACAGTGAATCCGCTCCACCCTCTCTGTCCATACCTGAAAAAAGCAATAGTGATAAGATTTAGATATCCTCCTTGAAACAAGCAAGTAGAGGATGCGTCTAGAGACGTGAAAGGCTTACTGCATTGGCAGAATGGGTAATATCGTGCCCGCGGTCCGAGTCTATGGCGGGCGGCGTCTTGTTGCCCTTAAAAAGCAACTTCCAGGCATCTTCGTGAGTGGTTCCGAAGAGCCTTTCCAAAGTTTTGTGCTTCTTCGGGTCGAATTCCCATAAGGGGCAGCTTCGGCTCTGGCATGGGAGGATCCAGTGAACTAGCATCACTTGGATTACGTCGACGAGCTTGTTGTTTTTCTCCACCATGCTTTCAATGCGTGTTTGCAGCACTATCAGCTCGTCCGATGAAGACCAATTCGGGCCCTTCTCTATCCAGGAGGTGAGCCGCATGGGGGCTCAGGACTTGAATTCGGATATCGTAGCCTAGGTGGCACCTCGGGCCTCTGTGATCAGTTTTTGTCACTCCTTGACGGTCTCCACAAAAGTACCCTGGGTCCATGTGACGTTAGGCATCTTGCTCGCCGTGGCGCCTCCGCACTGTGCGTGCTGACCATCCACCACCTTCAGCTTCACGTTGAAGATCCTGAGCCACAGTCCGAAGTGGGGTTGGATGTGGAGGCAGGCCTCACACACAACAATAAATGCCGAGATGTTGAGGAAGGAGTTCGGGGCTAGATCATGGAAATCTAGCCCGTAATAGAACATAAGCCCGCGGATGAAAGGGTGGAGAGGAAACCCTAACCCGCAGACGAAATGAGGGATGAAAACCACCCTCTCGTTGGGATTCTGGGTGGGGACGATTTGCCCCTTAGCTGGAAACCGGTGGGCGATTTCTTTCGCCAGATACCCAGCCTCTCGAAGCTTGGTGATGTCCTTGTGCCTAACTGAGGAGGCCATCCACTTGCCTTTCCCTCCAGATCCAGACATGGCTGAGGGCTTCCTTGAGGCGCAAAGAATGAGAACTTGGGCGCTGGAGCTCGAGGATGGAAGGGCAGGGAAAGGGAGAAGGTGTGGGTAAAGAAAGGGAGTCCTTATCCCCTTATAAAGGTAGTGAATATGAAGCGCCTCCCCACTAGCCTTTAAACTCGCCTGTTCCCAAGGGTTGTGTAAACGACACGGTTATATTACCCACACTCGTATTGATGTGAATCCCGCAATAAGGGGACACGATCTCTGCTTCAACAAGACGTGCCTATTAAAACCGCATGTCGAAACGTGGAACGGCAGACGGAAAATGGTTCAAAATGATGACCGAGTAGACGTGATGTCACATTACAAAAGGACTGTCAGCGGATTGGACTTGTGCAAATATTATATTCTCTGCGGTTGTGTGTGGTACTTGTGTTGCAGATCCGGACACGTTCATTACCACCGAAGACTATCTTGGAGTATTCGGAAAGGGGAACCCGCCTTGCAATGCCGAAAACAATCTACGTGCCGGACACCTCGTCATTGAAGTCTGGTTCAGGGGCTACTGAGGGAGTCTTAGACTAAGGGGTCCTCGAGCGTCCGACCTATTGGAGGTCGGCCGGACTGATGGGCCATGAAGATACAAACGTCGAAGACTCTACCCGTGTCCGGAATGGACTCTCCTTGGCGTGGAAGGCAAGCTTGCCAACCAAATATGAAGATTCCTTTCTCTGTAACCGACCTTATGTAACCCTAGATCCCTCCTATGTCTATATAAACTAGAGGGCTAGGTCCATAGATAGATCCCAATAATCATAGTCAGACAAGGTAGACTTTTACGGTTTAGCCAATACGATCTCGTGGTAGATCAACTCTTGTGATACTCATATTCATCAGGATCAATCAAGCAGTAAGTAGGGTATTACCTCCATAGAGAGGGCCCGAACCTGGGTAAACATTGTGTCCCCCGTCTCCTGTTACCATCGACCTTAGACGCACAGTTCGGGACCCCCTACCCGAGATCTGCCGGTTTTGACACCGATAGTGCCTGCTTGATAGAGGGCCAGTTCTCAAAGGACATCATGTTCGAGTGAATGTGTCTGAACTGCTCGGATGTTGTATAAACCAAAGCTTTGTAATATACACCAAGGCCTTGTAATATATTGTATGCATTTATCTTAAAGTGTTATTCCCCCTGTGCGGCCATTTTTGGTTCTTGACAATTTACCAGTTGTCGGTTTCAGCCCCCACGTAGATACTACGGGGGTGTTCGGAATAGCGCGTGACCACACTTGACCCAATGTCTTGGTCCGTAAAGGAGGTGGCAGCGCGGCGAACCAAGCAATCGAACTATACGGTTTTATCATTCTCACTTAGCCATCGGAGTTTGAGAATGGGACTGTAGGGCAGCCCCTAGTGTGTGCGGCTATCGAACTTGGATGCGTTTTAAACGCTTGACTGGAAAAAGCCAGTCCTTCGTGTAATACGGAAGAAATCACTAGAGATTTAGTAAGTCACCGAATTGCTAACCAGCTCTCGCCGCATCACGATAGTCAATTTTCGGCTTTCTCTACTGAGGTGTTTGACAGGGCCAGCCGGAAACACAATCACAGTAGTTCTCCCTTTAATACCTTAGCCGAAAAACAGAGCGTAAGGTAGGAAGCACAGGAGCCGGGCAACCCAACTTTTGACCAAAGACGTGATTTGGAGCCGATGCATATAATGCAGTATTTGGGACGCCGAAGTATACCATGAGAGTGTTCGGACTTCCTATTGATGAGAATATATATATGGCTTGAAATAGAGGCCCGGGCGATTTAAGTCGTACCAAGGTGTATATGCTAATTCAGACATAAAGTGGGAAAACAGATTAAGAAATAAGCCAATACCGAATAAGGTTGGGCGAAACTGTTTCCATTATAGTCTGATTGGTACGTCAAAACGTATTTTTACAGAGGATGCCATAAGCATCAATGCCATTTTACATGCTGAGAACAAGGGAAAGCTGTATACAGCTCCTAAATTTGAAAAGATGATCATGAAGATCTTTTGGACACTCTGCCGCATGTCTGTGCCGCTTTTCCCTGTAGTATATGGTCCTTTGAGAGGATCAACAATCGAGTGTATATAAGGGGCCTGGGGAAGGACCCTAAGTACCATCGAAGAGTGGTGTAGGTTGTAAATAACCTGAAAAGGAAAAAACAATAAGAAATAGATGGAAGAATATAAAGGTCCGGATAGGGTCGAGCCGTGCCGTCGACCGTGTTTTCCATATGCCTCCGTCCGTGCCCATGGTATCTTTAGTGCGTAGTTATGTACGCGTGATACGTATGCCGCCATCCAGTTGGGGTTGTGGCGGAGGCCGGATTGCTAATCTAGCTCTGGACGAGCCGGACTGTCATTCTATGGGGTAGACCGCACTCGTTTAATAGTGTCAGGGGACTTGACTACCGAGGTAATGTTCGGTTTGATAAGGCCACCCTGTCCTTCAGCTGCGAGAGCCGCGGTACGCTCCTCGGTATGGAGGGAGCGCTCCATGTTCCCATTGACTGTAATAACGCGGCGAGGTCCAGGAATTTTGAGCTTTAGGTAAGCATAATGCGGGACCGCTTTGAAGTGGGCGAAGGCGGTTCTTTCTAGCAGTGTGTGATAACCGCTGCGGAAAGGGACGACGTCGAATATCAATTCTTCGCTTCGGACGTTATCCGGCGAACTGAAGACTACTTCCAATGTTACTGAGCCCTTGCAGCGGGCTTCAACGCCAGGTATTACTCCTTTGAAGGTGGTTTTGGTGGGCTTGATGCTTGATGAATCGATGCCCATTTTGCAGACAATGTCCTGATAAAGCAGATTAAGGCTGCTGCTACCATCCATAAGGACTCGCGTGAGATGGAATCCGTCGTTAATTGGATCGAGGACCAATGCTGCCGAACCTCCATGATGGATACTGGTCGGATGGTCTCTATGATTGAAAGTGATCAGACAGACTGAGCATGGATTAAATTTTGGGGCAATTGGCTCTATGGCATAGATGTCCCTTAGTACGCGCTTGCGCTCCCTTTTGGGAATATGTGTAGCATATATCATATTCACCATTTTTACCTCGGGGGGGAATTTCTTCTATCGCCCTGTGTTCGGTGGGCGAGGCTCTTCATCATCGTCCTTGCTAGGCGGCCCCTTCCCCTTATGTTCGGCGTTTAGCTTGCCGGCCTGTTTAAAGACCCGACAATTCTTGTTGGTATGATTAGCAGGCTTCCCAGGGGTGCCATGAATCTGGCAAGGCCAATCGAGTATTATGTCCAAACTAGATGGACCATCCTTGTTTCCTTTGAATAGCTTCTTCTGCTGACCGGGTTTAGAGCCACTGAATCCGGCGTTGACTGTCGTGTCTTCGGTATCTTCGTTATTGCTTCAACGCTTGTGTTTGTTGCATCGTGGCTTGCCATTGCCATCCCTGGCTTCGGAGGTGCCAGGGTCGCTGGTATTGTTGCTTCTGCAAGCTAGCCAGCTATCTTCTCTCGTGCAAAAGCGGGTCATAAGTGCGGTAAGGGCTGCCATGGACTTAGTTTCTTGATCTGTTCTGCAATGAACTGTAGCCTCTCCAAGGCCTACATCTGGACTTTGTGCTTGACAGGTCGGGCATGTTGGCAGACAGCAAGGTGGTGCTCAATTACCTCCCTGGGAACACCGGGGATATCAGATGGTTGCCAGTCAAACACATCAATATTCGCCCCTAGGAAGGCAACAAGCACGCTTTCCTATTTGTCATCGAGGGTGGCACTGATAGTAAAAGTACCATCAACGCCAGCCAGCCCTACCGGGACCTTTTTCACTTGGGGTGCAACAACTTTGGATCTCTTGCTATTAGAACACTCCGACACATCGTCAATGGGTGTCATGCACTCGGTGGGGGCACGCTTCCCGAACTCTTTGTCGGAGCTCCTACAATCTCTCTTCTTTCCTTTATTTTCCTTGGCGGGGGTTGTCACGGTCGCTGTCTCTGCCGCGACCACTTCCCGGTACATCTTGTCCACACAAATGATTGCATCCTTCTCATCCGATGGGATGGTGATGTCTCCCAGTGGCCCAGGCATCTTCAAGGTGTTGTAGGCATAGTGGGATGCCGCCATGAACTTAGCCAAGGCCGGGCGTCCAAGAATCCCATTATACGGCATGGGGAGATCAACCACATCAAACACAATCCTATTAGTCCGGTAGTTCAGTTCTCCCCCAAACATTACTGGCAACGTGATCTTTCCCTTATGATGCCTCCTACCGGGATTAACTCCTTGAAATGTGCAGGTAACCTCTAGGTCTTCCTCTAATATCTGAAGTCTGCTGATAACTGCTGGGGAAATCAGACTGAACCCAGCCCCGTCGTCCACCAACATCTTTGTGACCTTGAGGTTGCGAATTGTTGGGGAGACCAACAACGGCAAACACCCCACCACAGTGGTATGGCTGGGATGGTCCTCCTCGTCAAAGATGATGGGCGTGCGAGACCATTTGAGTGGCTTCTAGGCCTCTGGCGCTAGTTCCACGACATTGACTTATTGTGCCCACCATTCAAGCTGGCGGTGAGAAGTGTGCAGACATGCATCTCCGTCAATGAATAGGGCGTCTGTGGCCTTCTAAAACTCCTGCTCACTGGTTTCCTCTTCATCCCCTCTGTCGGTGTCAAAACCGGCGGATCTCGGGTAGGGGGTCCTGAGCTGTGCGTCTAGGCCGGATGGTAACAAGAGACAAGGGACACGAAGTTTTACCCAGGTTCGGGCCCTCTCGATGGACGTAAAACCCTACGTCCTGCTTGATTAATATTGATGATACGGGTAGTACAAGAGTAGATCTACCACGAGATCGAGGAGGCTAAACCCTAGAAGCTAGCCTATGGTATGATTGTTGATGTGTATGTTGTCCTACGGACTAAAACCCTCCGGTTTATATAGACACCGGATAGGGTTAGGGTTACATAGAGTCGGTTACAATGGTAGGAGATCTTCATATCCGTATCGCCAAGCTTGCCTTTCACGCCAAGGAAAGTCCCCTCCGGACGCGGGACAGTGTCTTCAATCTTGTATCTTCATAGTCCAGGAGTCCGCCTGAAGGTATAGTTCGGCTATCTGAACACCCCCTAATCCAGGACTCCCTCAGTAGCCCCCGAACCAGGCTTCAATGACGATGAGTCCGACGCGCAGATTGTCTTCGGCATTGCAAGGCGGGTTCTCCTCCAAATTCCGTGCACCTGTTTGAATAAAGTTAGGTTTCTTGTAGATGTTGCGCTCCTTGGCTTCTACACCCAATAATGGCCGCTTCCCACGTGTCAAACGAATATGAAAAGTCTGAGTGTTTTTACATTCACACCCCTAGCCGTGTAAATGAGCCGCCCTATTTAAGGGGACGAGGATTTAGATCCAATCCACACCTCCTCCCTTCCACGAGTGTTCATCAGAGCGCATCCGATAAAGATCCATTCCACCATGGCCAGCCGTCGCAACTCCTCCCCTCGCCCTTCCAGCCCTAAGCCTGGATATTGGGAGAGATGTTCCACCCCGCATAGCGAGCTAGTGACGCTCCAGACCAAGGGATTTCTCCCCCCGGCCTATATGGTCCCGGTTCGAGCCGGTCTTGTCGTCTACAATAGCGGAGAGCAAGCAGAGAATGCCCCTAATCCCTCCAAAGGAGAGCGGGTGTGCCTTGTCCCTTACTTAATAAGGGGGCTCGGATTTCCAATCCACCTGTTTCTCAGGGGGCTGCTGGAGTTCTACGGCCTCCAGCTACATCATCTCACACCTGCCTCAATATTGCACATCGCGGGCTTTGTGGCCCTCTGCAAGCTATTCTTGGGTGTTGAAGCTCATTTAGGACTGTGGAAGGAGCTGTTTTGCTTTGTGCCCCATTGCAGGAACTACGCCAGGCCATCAAAGACATAAACAGCCCTCCTCCACAACCCGAGGACCCAGAACGGTCCCTCGACCCGGACTCTCAAGGGGATCCGGACCTTTCGATGGATCTGATTGATGGAGTGTTCCATCAACTTAGCAAGGACAACGCCCTGGTGGCCATTACGGCTGATTATCCAGGGCTAATTCCGGCCTCCCAGAAACGGGAGGCCAAACCTGCAGCGACAAGCCAACGAGGGGCCGCAGGGCCCCGTGGGCAGAAAAGAGGTGCAGTCCGGACCGGGGCGTCAGCGCAAAGGTATGGCGCACCCCCTTATTCTAGGTGTTATACCTTCAAGGCATATTAACACTTGTGCTCTCTTCAGGACAAAGAGACCTCGCCGAACTATACTTGGAGAGACCGCCAATCGCGCCTCCACCAGCCAGGCTCCAAAGCCTGGCCCGGAAGCGGGGCCGAACACAAGGCGTGCACCGGACGCTCCTCTGATGGAGGATGTGGACGGGTTGTCTGCCACCAGCTCTGAGATGGAGAGTGCCGTGAGCCACAAGCGTCACCGGACAATTCTTCGCGACGCTTGTTTCTCCCAAGAGGCGTTAGATGCCTTCAAGTCGGGAGATGTGTACCTCCGTGCCGCTCAAGATGGTCTAGCCAGATCCACAGAGCAATATGTAAAAGATATACGGGTAAGAAAATTTTGGTAATTATATATATACCAGTAGCCCCCGAGACTTGAAATAGTTAGAATAACTGATTTAAGGATCATTTGTGATGCAGGTTCTTACAGAAAAGAATTCCCTACTGTCCAAGGAGCTAGAAGAGTGCAAAGCCTAACTTGAGGCCGCACTAGCCGCGGCAGGGGAGCCTAAGGAGACCCCCTCTGGTAATATACACTTCGAAAGATAAGTATTTTGCGAAGCACGACTTTGGTGTGAATCTGACAAATAAATTGCAGATGGCGCCGGATTGAATCCGGAAAGGCAACACCTCCTACGACAGCTAAAAGCTGGTGAGAGGGTGCTGCTAAAGGTGATGGGGGAGAAGAACAATCTCCAAGGTGCCAACACCAAGCTGGACGTCAAGCTGAAAGATGTTCGTGCCCAGCTGTCAGACTCCGTGAAGGAGAATCAGCGGCTTCGGCGTGGCATATTTAGTAAGTGCTTGAGCGAACCTTTTGAAAGGAAGTTCGGCGGGGAAGTCGACTAACAGAGAAATGTCTGTAGGTATGCTAACAGGTCGTCCTGCAGAGGAGATGCCCGGTTCTACGGGTGACCTTCTTCCCGAGCTCTCGCTACTGCTCGATCGAGTTCGGCAGGCGATGCGAGGCGTCGCCCAGGCCCTGTGGCCATCCGTCTCCATGCCCGAAGGTCTTGGAGAACTTGCGGAGCAGCTAAAGGGAGCACGGCGGCGCTTCCGATTGTGGAAGATATCAGCCTGCCGTCAAGGCGCTAGGGAGGCCTGGGCCATGGTAAAGACACGGTACGCAAAGGCTGACCCCAACCACATGGCCGAGGTCGGTCCTGTAGGGCCCGATGGGAAGGAGATCCCTGTAAGCTTAGTATACGGCCAGAGTTGGCCGCAAAGTATTCCCAGCAGGACTGTAAATTAGACAGCCTGTTAGATGGTATTGAAGAGGAATACAACCAGTCAAAATGACTATGTAATTTAATTGACATTTATAATGCCTTCTAGCTGGATTGTAGATCATTTGTCATGGCCGACCTTTTCGCTTCAGCCTCGGGACCTGACGATCCGGAGTGTGTCCGAATTCCCATGCGGTTATATAGGAACCGGGGAATGCATGGAGACCAGGCGTAGGGGTCATTAGGGCGTGAACAGACAAGTGCCCGACTAGGTATGTTATATTACATGGTTAGTAAGAAACATCTTCCAGGGAGAATAGTTCCGTTAGGGGTTCCTTTCCCTGGGAGGCATGCCTTAAGGTGCATGTCCATGCTGCGAAAAGAAACGCAGGAAAAACATCTGGGGGCGTATAGATAAAAAAGATCATCTTTAGTTACCGACCGAATATTCCCTTAAGAACGCTAGCTTTCGGCTTCACCCAGTCTGAGGTACACGTCCGGCTGACCCGGTAGTAACAATCGCAGAGGTGCCCCCTTTACCACCTAGCCGAACAATCGGGAAAGTAGGGGTAAGCACAGGAGCCAGGCAACCCAGCTTGGCCAAAACTTAAGTCATATCAATGCATATAATGGTGAATAAGAGGTACATGCGGAAGTGTGACACATGTGTTGGGCATGAAGCCCGCATGAATAAGCTTCTGTTTAAAGAAGCCCCCAGGTTTAATGAGCGCGGATAGAGCGTCACTTTATGAGCCTTTAGAGGCTATAAGAGAGAGAGAGAGAGAAGAAGAGAAATGTAAGACAGAAAATATAAAAAATGTACAGAGGAAGGAGACGAACACAGAGTCCGGCGCTAGGCATAGAATCTTTGGAGACGGGCTGCGTTAAATGGGTTTGTCTCGAGTCGGTTATCCGATGCATCCCGCAGGCGGTACGCTCCACCAGTTAGGACTTGGTCAATTATGAAGCGACCTTCCCACTTGGGCTTGAGTTTGTCCTTTTTCTTGTCCGGTAGTCATAGAACTAATTCGCCAATGTTGTAATTTTTGGCCCGTACATCTCTGCTTTGGTATCTTCGAGCCTGCTGTTGATAGAATGCGGAATGGGCTTTTGCCATGTCACACTCCTCCTCCAATGCATCCAAGCTATCCTGCCAATCGAGCTCGGCTTCTCTTTCTTCATATATGCGCACTCGAGGTGAGTCTTGAATTATGTCGCAAGGCAAAACTGCCTCTGCGTCGTACACCATAAAGAATGGTGTGTATCCGGTGGTGCGATTCGGCGTGGTCCGCAGCCCCTAGAGTACGGAGTCAAGCTCCTCTACCCAGTGCATGTTAGATTCCTTGAGGGACCGCACTAATCTAGGTTTGATGCTGCTCATGATAAGACCATTTGCATGTTTGACCTGGCCGTTAGTTTGTGGGTGATAGACGGAAGCATAATCGAGCTTGATGCCCATGTTTTTGCACCAGAGTTTTACCTCGTCGGCCGTGAAGTTCGTGCCGTTATCAGTGATGATGCTATGGGGGACGCCATAACGGTGTACAACCCCTGATATAAAGTCTATCACCGGTCTGGATTCGGCCGTCTTAACAGGCTTGGCTTCTATCCATTTGGTGAACTTATCCACCATGACCAGTAAGTATTTTTGCTTGTGGGTTCCGCCTTTAAGGGGTCCAACCATGTCAAGCCCCCAGACCGCGAAGGGCCAAGTAATGGGGATAGGTTGGAGGGCGGTGGGTGGCATATGGCTTTGGTTTGCAAAGAGCTGGCAACCGGTGCATCATTGGACTAAGTCCTGAGCGTCTGCCCGGGCCGTCGGCCAATAAAAGCCCGTACGGAAGGCCTTGCTTAGAAGGGAACGGGCTGCAGCGTGATGACCACCGAGTTCGGCATGAATTTCAGCCAGGAGGTTCCGCCCCTCCTCTTTGGATATGCACCTTTGATGGACTCCGGTAGTGCTTTTCTTATAAAGCTCTCCCTCGTGGACTCTGTAGGCTTTGGATCGCCGCACTATGTAGCGTGCCTCATTTTGGTCCTTGGGGAGTTCCTGCCTAGTAAGGTAGGCGAGGAATGGTTCTGTCCACGGGGCGATGACGGCCATTATTACGTGGGCTGAGGGTGTTATTTCATTGGCAGAGCCTTCGATTGTGTTAGAATGCTCGGTGTCGGACAGTGCGGTTGGGTCCGGGCTGTTATTGTTCGGCTCCCCTTCCCATAGTACGGATGGCTTGAACAGCCTCTCCAAGAAGATGTTGGGGGGGACTACATCGCATTTTGCGCCGATGCGTGCCAGGACATCTGCCGCCTGATTATTTTCCTGGGCTATATGGTGAAATTCAAGCCCCTCGAACCGAGCTGACATTTTTAGGACGGCGTTGCGGTAGGCTGCCATTTTTCGATCCTTGGCATCGAAGTCTCCATTTATTTGGGATATTGCGAGGTTCGAATCCCCATGCACCTCTAGGCGTTGGATGCCCATGGATACTGCCATGCAGAGACCATGTAAAAGGGCCTCATATTCGGCTGCATTGTTGGAGTCCGTGTACATAATCTGTAGTACGTATTGAACTGTGTCTGCTGTGGGGGACGTCAAAACGACACCAGCCCCCAGTCCGGCCAACATCTTGGAGCCGTCGAAATGCATGATCCAATTGGAATATGTGCCATACTCTTTAGGGAGTTCGGCCTCCGTCCATTCTGTGACGAAGTCGGCCAAGACTTGCAACTTGATGGCTCATCGTGGCTTATAAGTTATGTCGAACGGGAGGAGCTCAAGGGACCATTTTGCAATCCGGCCCATTGCGTCACGGTTGTTTATAATATCGTTAAGTGGTACTTCCGAGGCTACTGTTATTGAACACTCTTGAAAGAAGTGTCGTAGCTTCCGGGATGCCATGAATACCGCGTACGCAATCTTTTGATAATGCGGGTACCGTGATTTGCAGGGAGTCAGGACGGTGGACACATAATAGACCGGCTTTTGAAGAGGGAATTTGTGTCTGTCCGCTTCTTGTTCGACGACGAGCACTGCGCTTACAACCTGATGTGTTGCTGCAATGTATAATAGCATTGGTTCGCCAATGTTTGGGGTGGCCAGGACTGGGTTTGTTGCCAGTATGGCTTTTATTTTGTCGGGTCCGGCCGTGGCTGCATCCGTCCATTTGAAGTGTTCGGTGCGCCGAAGGAGGCGGTAAAGGCGTAGGGCCTTTTCTCCCAAGCACGAGATAAAGCGGCTTAGAGCCGACACGCATCCGGTTAACTTTTGTATTTGTTTGAGGTCCTTTGGGATATCCAGTTGAGACAGAGCTCGGATCTTGGCTGGATTTGCTTCAATTCCTCTACAAGATACAATGAAGCCCAAGAACTTTCCGGCTGGAACGCCGAAAACGCATTTTTCCGGGTTGAGCTTGATGTCGTATGTTCGGAGGTTATCAAATGTGAGCCTCAAGTCGTCTACTAGAGATTCAACATGTCTTGTTTTGACGACCACATCATCTACATATGCCTCCACTGTTTTGCCGATCTGGCTTGCCAAACATGTCTGAATCATGCGCTGATATGTTGCGCCGGCATTTTTGAGCCCGAAGGGCATCGTGTTGAAGCAGAATGGCCCGTATGGTGTGATAAATGCCGTTGCGGCTTGGTCTGGTTCTGCCATCTTGATTTGATGGTAGCCAGAATATGCGTCGAGGAAACACAACGAATCGTGTCCTGCGGTAGCGTCGATAATTTGGTAGATGCAGGGGAGGGAAGGGATGCTTTGGGCAAGCCTTGTTAAGGTCTTTAAAATCAACACACAGGCGCCAGGATTTGTCCTTCTTTGGTACCATCACCAGGTTTGCTAGCTAGTCCGGATGTTTTATATCTCTGATGAATCCGGCCTCCAATAGCTTTGCTAGGTCCTCTCCCATGGCCTGTCTCTTAGGTTCGGGAAAACGCCGAAGAGCCTGTTTGACAGGTTTGAATCCTGCTTGGATATTTAAGCTATGCTCGGCCAGCCTGCGTGGGATTCCTGGCATGTCTGAAGGATGCCAGGCGAAAATGTCCCAGTTCTCTCGTAGGAACTCTCGCAATGCGGCGTCGACATCATGGTTTAACTGTGCCCCGATGGAAGCTGTTTTATTGGGGTCCGTTGGATGGACTTGGAATTTGACTATTTCGTCTGCCGGTTTAAAGGAGGTGGACTTGGATCTTTTGTCGAGTACCACATTGTCCCTATTCACCGTAGAGCGCAGCGCAGTCAGCTCCTCAGCCGGTAGGCTTTGGATAGTGCCTCGAGGGCCAGTGCGGCTGTCTTGTTTTCGGCGCGGAGTGCTATGTCCGGATCACTAGCGAGAGTGATGATCCCGTTAGGCCCGGGCATCTTGAGCTTCATGTACCCGTAATGGGGTATTGCTTGGAAGATTGTAAATGCTTCCCGCCCTAGCAGAGCGTGATAACCGCTGCTGAATGGAGCCACCTGGAATGTGACCTCTTCGGATCTGTAATTATCTGGCGTGCCGAACACCACATCTAGTGTGATTTTTCCTGTACAGCGCGCTTCCTGACTGGGGATTATTCCTCTAAAGGTTGTGCTGCTTCGCTCAATGCGGTTCCAGTCTATTTCCATTTTTTGAAGAGTCTCCTCGTAAATGAGGTTCAATCCGCTGCCGCCGTCCATGAGTACCTTGGTAAGACGAAAGCCGTCCCCTATTGGACTAAGGACCAATGCGGCTGGTGCTCGGGCTGTTCGGAATTTAGGTTCATCCCTGGCGTTAAAGGTAATAGCTGTGTCATTCCATGGGTTTATTGTTGCTACGTTGTAGACTTCGGCAAGGCTGCGGAGTGTCCTTTTTCGCATATTATTTGATGCGAAAATCTCGAAGACTGTTAATACTGTATTGGTGTCTCTGGGATGGCTTTCTGAGGCCTCCGGAATTACGAGATTTTCGCCAATTTTGGCCACCTGCCAGAGTATCCAACATGCTCCGAGGCTGTGAGTTGGTGTGGCGTCCTCTATACTGTGAATTTTACAGGGTCCATTAAGCCATCCTTCCAGTACGGTTCCATGCCCTGTAGAGGGTTTTTGCTTTTTAGTGCTTGACCCGGGTGGTTGGTGATGATGCACCCTTTTATTTCGGACTGGGTTTGTATTCAGGGCCGGATTGTCCCAAAATTTTATTTCGGTTTTCCAGGCGCTTTCCATCGCATAGTACTTTCGTACGATGGACGCCAAGTCAGCGAAGCGTGTAATATCACGGCGACTTATGGCGTTGAGTATTCCCTTGTCCGTGCAATTTTCGCAGAAGATTGAGATTGCATCTTCCTCACGGCAGTCCCTTAGCCTATTCTTAACTAAGAGGAATCTGGCCCAGTAATGATGTACTGTTTCGTCGAGGTCTTGCCTGATTTTGGATAGATCGCATATGTTGGGGTGGGTGGGTGGAATTAAATCTGAAGCCTCACCCCATCTAAGGCTCAGAGGCTGAGGAATTTCTGAACTCGACAATTTGGATTCCTGGATGTTGTCTAATGAATCCAGCCCGTCGCCTGACTCTAAGTTTAGGTCTTGAGTGATATCCTCCCCTCCGCGGGTATCCGGCTTGGAGGGATCGGGAATCCGGACGTAGCGAGTCCTTAAGATAGATGAAGGGTCGCCGCCCTGTCCCTCTACCACGGCAACATGATGGGTGACTTGGGGAGAGTTAATCTCTCTCAGATCGGTTTTAGGCCCAATCTGGTCGTAATCCATAGCGACTCCCAGGGCGGCGAAGCGATCCAAGAGATCGTTTATGGAGGAAAGCTCTATTGGATCTAACTGCTCGGCGAGTTCCGAGTTGACATGAAGATTGTTTTCGATGGCTCGAGTGGTCATCGTCGGCGCAGAAGCCGAACAGGCGGTCATAATAAAGCCACCTAACCGGAGGGTTTGGCCGACAGCCAAAGCTCCCTTAGCAACGGTGCCGTCTTTAAAGACGGGGCGAGGCATCCTTCCTAATGGCGACGACACAGAGGAATACTTAATGAAAGCACCAATGTCGGTGTCAAAACCGGCGGATCTTGGGTAGGGGGTCCCGAACTGTGTGTCTAGGCCGGATGGTAACAGGAGACAAGGGACACGAAGTTTTACCCAGGTTCGGGCCGTCTCGATGGAGGTAAAACCCTACGTCTTGCTTGATTAATATTGATGATATGGGTAGTACAAGAGTAGATCTACCACGAGGTCGAGGAGGCTAAACCCTAGAAGCTAGCCTATGGTATGATTGTTGATGTGTATGTTGTCCTACGGACTAAAACCCTCCGGTTTATATAGACAGCGGACAGGGTTAGGGTTATATAGAGTCGGTTACAATGGTAGGAGATCTTCATATCCGTATCTCCAAGCTTTCCTTCCACGCCAAGGAAAGTCCCCTCCGGACGGGGGACGGAGTCTTCAATCTTGTATCTTCGTAGTCCAGTAGTCCGGCTGAAGGTATAGTTCGGCTATTCGAACACCCCCTAATCCAGGACTTCCTCACCCTCCATCACTCTCGTCATCACAGCTTTCCTTCTCTCGACCTTTGGCAGGCTTTCCTTGGTTCTGAATGGGTTTGCCGGGGCGATTTACTTCACCGCCCCGACCCTAACCGGCAGCAACATTCTGACCTTTTTCCTTATAACGCTTCTCATATTCCGCCCTCTGTTTCTTGACAAGCTACTCAACCTGATAACACTCATGAAGGTCGTGGACCTTAGTCCGATGAATCTTGCAGTACGGCCCATCACCTTTCCTGGCTTTCTCTGAAGCAGCAGCTTCCTAGCAGTAAGTGCACACAACAGCTTCCTTGCCGGGGGCCTCAGCTTTGGCCTTCTTGCCAGTACTAGGCACACCCGGTCCTTCAACAGTCATCACTGTCTTATCTCTCCGCTTCTTACTATGCTTCTTGCACTTCTTCTGACTAGCTGATTCATCCTCATCCTCTGAATCAACATTGCTGCAATCTTCCTCTCCAGGCAACTTGCTTCCTTCCTCGATACGAGCACACTTATCTACCAGAGTGTAAAGCTCCTTCACAGTCTTGGGCAATCGTACGTTCATCTTGGAATGAATACGACGGTTGCGCGCATTGGACTGGAAGGCAGCTATTACGGCTACCGGATGGATATTTGGGATATTCCTATGAACTTCGCTGAATCTATGTAAATACTTACAGAGGGTTTCTCCTTCCTTCTGTTGGAGAATCTGCAAGTCACTGGGCCTGCCAGGTTTTTGATGGCCGCCCGTGAAGGCACCAATGAACTCGTGGCATAGGTTAGCCCATGATGAAATGGAGTTCTCCGGTTGGTGCATCAGCCATGACCTCACATTGGACCCGAGGGCCAAAGGGAAGTAGTTGGCAAACACCTTCTCATCTCTTCCCCCGGCAGCCTAAACAGCGATGGTGTAGATGCTCAGGAACTCTGTCGGGTTCAACCTCCCGTCGTACTTCTCGGGTATTTCTGGCTTAAACTGACGAATGGACGGCTAACGGACTTGCCGCAACTCACGAGTAAAGGCAAGGAAACCAACCTCGAAATATAGGCACCCGCCAATACCGAGCGCGGGCTCGTCAACGTCCGGACCGCTGTACCCGTCGGTCTGGCGGAGGTCATCATGGCGTTGCTCGACGATGATGCACGTGTCTCCTCTCCATCTATCATCCAGGGCTTGTCGTTGGCCTGGACGTGCTTGAGGGTCAGAAGTGGCCATCGAAACATCGTCGGGGTCTTGATGCTGTTGCGCTCGCGCTGGCTTCCATGGCGGGGACTACACCATAGGGATAGCACCTTCCATATGGTCAACAACGTGAGTTGTTGATGTCACTTGGGTAGGTCGCGGTGGGCCAGCTCGGCGTGAGACCCCAGCTTTGGCGAAACCGAGCTGGCTTTGGACGGTGGCATGCCATTCGTCCATCTGCTCGGGCGCTGGCGGAAACTTCAGCAGCAGTTGAGCCCGTGCCATGGCCTCCGAAGCCGTACTTGTCATGGATAATGATGAAGTCGATCTTATCATCGCTGGGTAATTGACGGTGCCAGCGGCGGTAGCACTACGCCCCCGCTGCTGTTGTGGGGTGACCGCTTGGTCGTGGTGTGGCAAAGGCGCTCGATGGCCAGCGGCTCCATCGGACGCAGCGGCTTAGTCGACCCATCCCGGAGGGGTGCACGCACGGTGGCTGCACCCGTGGTGGGAACGGCCGGAGGGCTGTGATTCACCCCGGTCCGAGCGCCGTTGCTGCGGTTATGCCCATCGGCGGGGGAAAGGAGCGCATATGGTGTAACCCCTTCACCCGTACCTTAGGGAGCGTGGCCGTCAGGGTGTTGTTGCTGCTGCTGATCTCCTCCAGTGCCTCCTACTTCTGTGTTGGCCACGGGGGAAGTGGTGATGGTGTCACCTGCTCTGACTACTCCCCCAGCAGTGTCCCCAT
>NC_041382.1:430553100-430558011 GCF_002162155.2 Triticum dicoccoides
AAGGTCCGGGTTTCTTCTTGAGCGCCATGGCCAATGACATCATTGAAGATGAAGATGGTGATGGAGTCGAAGCACTGCGCATGCCTTCAGGTTTGCATAAGCGAGCCCCCTACCTGGCGCGCCAAAGATGTCGTGGGAAACCACGGTCACCAATGGGACCAGGAGGCCCCTTTCTAGTTCGGCTGGGGGGCGACGCATTGCACAAAGAGCAGACGAGCGTGGGGCAGCACGACAGAGATCAGACATGCAATTTTACCCAGGTTCGGGCCGTCGCGAGGCATAAAACGGTACTCCTGCTTTGGTGGATTGATGGTGGAAAGGTGGTTTGGCGGAGCATAGTGCACTTGCCCATCAGGGTTGCCTCGAGGCAGCGGTGGCTACGCGCGTATGGGGGTGTGAGTTATCCAATCTTCTAATCCTTTGTATGGTTGCCATGGGCCTCCTTTTATAGATCAAGGGTTTACCATAGTGGCAAAGCAGTCATTACACACTGATAAGACACCAAACACTGCTATCATACCTAACTCTGCTGGCTGACAGGGCGCATCAAATGCGTCGCTCAATGTCACGCCGTTGGTTGTCCGACAAGGCTTGCCGGGCTATCTTGCCAGCTCCGTGCCAGCTCACTTGACATGCCACAGGACGAGTGTCATATGAGGGTTTCTCCTGTAGAAAATAGCTGCCATGTGGCGAATGGCTTCCACTTAATCACTTTGCGGCTTGACACCTCACTGATTGACAACGTGGGTCGTGGTAGAGTGGTTGGTTAGCTGGTTTTGCTTCCGTGAGCCCTGGCAGGCCCTGCTGAGGTGCTTTGGTTGTTTGTTTCTAGAGGTGGCCTCGCCCCTTATCAGGTAGAGTATTCAACCCAAATTTATAGATTCGACACAAGGGGAGCCAAAGAATATTTGAAGGTATTAGCAGCTGAGTTGTCAATTCAACCACACCTGGAGATTAATTATCTGCAGCAAAGTGATCAGTAGAAAAGTAGTCTGATAGTTTTGATAATAGTAGTAGTAGCAATGGTAACGGTAATAGTGATAGCAGTAATTTGGTAGCAAGTATAACAGTGATGATAGCAGTAGTAACTTAGCAGAAACAATATAAGATAAATTCGTAGGCATTGGATTGGTGACTTTTTGGATGATATTCATCATGAGATAGTTATAACCTAGGGCGATACGACACTATCTCCAGTTTGTTCATATAATGTAGGCATGTATTTCGTAAATAGTCATATGTGCTTATGGAAAGAACTTGCATGACATCATTTGTCCTACCCTCCCGTGGCAGCAGGGTCCATATTGGAAACAAAGGGATATTAAGACCTCCTTTTAATAGAGAGCCGGAATAAAGCATTAACACATAGTGAATATATGAACTCCTCAAACTACGGTCATCACCAGGAGTGGTCCTGACTATTCTCACTCTGGGGTTGCCGGATCATAACACGTAGTAGGTGACTATAACTTACAAGATCGGATCTAGAACATGGATATAATGGTGATAACATAAACGTTTCAGATCTGAAATCATGGCACCTGGGTCCAAAGTGACAAGCATTAAGCATGGCAAAGTCATAGCAACATCAATCTTAGAACATAGTGGATACTAGGGATCAAGCCTAACAAAACTAACTCGATTACATGATGAATCTCATCCAACTCCTCACCAACCAGCGAACCTATGAAGGAATTACTCACTCCCGGTGGGGAGCATCATGGAATTGGCGATGGAGGAGGGTTGGTGATGATGAAGAACGAAGATCCCCCTCTCCGGAGCCCCAAACGGACTCCAAATCTGGCCTCGCGATGAAGAACAGGAGGTGAGAGTAGCTCCGTCTCATGGATCGTGATAATTCTTTCTCCCTGATTTTTTTCTGTAAAATAGGATTTTATAGCATCGGTTTCAGGGTCTCCCGGGCCTCCAGGTGGGGACAAATCATCTGGGCGCGCCTGGAGAAGGGGGCGCACCCTGGTGGGTTGTGCCCACCCAGGTGCCCCTCTTCGGTGGATCTTGGCTCCAAAAATTCTTATTTATTGCATAAAGATTCCTCACAAAGTTTGGTTCCATTCCGAGAACTTTTATTTCCGCACGAAAAACACACCATGGTAGTTCTGCTGAAAACAACGCCAGTCCGGGGTTACATTCATTCAAATCATGCAAATTAGAGTCGAAAACAAGAGGAAAAGCATTAGGAAAAGTAGATACATTAGAGACGTATCAACTCCCCCAAGCTTAAACCTTTGCTTGTCCTCAAGCAATTGAGTTGATAAAGTGAAAGTGAAAAAGAAAAACTTTGACGAACTCTTTTGCTCTTGTTTGCATAGATAAGCTTAAATAGCACCCACGTTTTCAGCCAACATTATAACTAACCATGCGCGACAATAACTCTTAAAGATTATATTAACTCATATCAATGACATAATCAGCTAGTGAGCAATAATAAGACATCTCAAATGGTAACACAATGTCATAACAACCATGATATAATATGACGATAGCGGTATCTCGCTAGCCCTTTCTGAGACCGCAAAACATAAATGCAGAGCACCTCCAAAGTCCAAGCAACGACTAAACATTGTAATTCATGGTAGAAAAGATCCTATCATGATGCACCCAACATTAGCTACACACAATGCATAAGTCATGACAGTTGTGCTCTCAGGTTCTAGCGCTTGTTTTAGAAGGTGATGACACAACATAAAAGTAAATAGATGGTCCCTTCGTGGGGGGAAGCAGTGGTTTGCAAAGGTGTCAGAGCTCATGTTTTTAAAACAGAGATAAATGATATTTTGAGACATGCACCTTTCTCATTTACTTCACAACCATCACTTATCAATATCTTCCATGCTAAGCATGCTAGTGGCGGTTCCCAAGCGATAAAAGTGAAGGTTTACTCCCCATCCACCAACAATCACATTACATGGCTTGTCCGAAAGAATGGGTGCCGTCCAAACCAACAACAGTCCCGGGGGAGTTTTGTTTAATTATCTGCATTTTTGAGTTCAAGACTAGGAATCCCTATTACCGCCATTTTCTCATGTGATGGCGAGTGAATAAACACTCGACCTGAGAATAACCCGCTTAGCATGGAAGATACCGACCACCTCCCGTCATTCCTGAACGATCCAGGCACATAAAAATGATATATTTTTAGAAGTTTTTTGAGGTGGCACATGCAAATTTCCTTAGGACGGCAGGGTAATACCGCATATAGGTATGTATGGTGGACTCATCTGGAATAACTTTGGGTTCAAGGTTTTTGATGTACAAGCAGAAGTCCCACTTAGTACGGGTGAAGGCTAGCAATTAGATTGAGAAACGGCCAGCTAGAGAGGAACAACGATCATGAACATGCATTATGCATAAGTAACATTGGACACTAGCATGAGTAGGATATGAACACCATGAAAATAAATATCATAGAGGCTATGTTGGTTTTGATTCAACTACATGCAAGAACAGTGCCAAGTCAGGCCACTTGAACATTCTGAGGAGGATACCATATCATCATACTACACCACAATCATTTTAGCGCAATGTTGATATCCAAGATAAATCATTATTCACTCCCAGCTACTTATGCATGACATGAGAAACTATAATATCTAATTGTCATTGCAAACATATTTAATCATAATGGGCTGAATCATGGATACTAGGTTAAACATATTTACACAAACAAAACAAGTCGAGTTAATACCAGTTTCTCTCTGCCACGGCCAGTTCATCAAATATCGTCATTATTACCTTTCACTTGCATGACCGAACAATATGAAAATAATAATAGTGCAAGAGTGCCATGGACTAAGCTGGAATATGCAAACATTTTATTTAGCAGAAGAAGACAAAGTAAAATGGGCTCTTTATTAGTTCAACAGTTATTCATATGAGAGCCACTCAACATTTCTGTCGTGGTCTTCTCCTCGGTACAACTTGAATAAAAAGAAAAGATAAACACACTGAAATATTTTTGGAGTCTTTGGTTTTCTTGAACTAGCAAATAAAAGGGAAAAGCCAAAACAAGAAAAACTATTTACACGGGAAAGCTCCCAACAATCAAAAGAAGAATAAGGAAATCTTTTTGGGTTTTCTCTTTAATATTACACCTAAGCATGCACAGAATAAAATAAGTACAACTAATTTTTTTGGTTTTTCTAAGGTTTTTCAAACACACAAGAAGAAAGCAGGAAAAATAAATCTAAGCATGGATGATACAATGAAATAAGTGAACACCGACAAATGGAATAAGTGAACATGAATGTAATGTCATTGAGATACACGTACTCCCCCAAGCATAGGCTTTTCCCTAACTTGGTAATGGACCAGAAGCCTGGATAGTAGTTGGGGTACTGAGCAGTGGGCATGTAACACCCCGGATGTAACTTTCCCTTTTTGTACTCCAACTCTTGTCGTTTCCGGCGTTAAGTTATATTTATTTCCCGGGTTCGGGTCTTTGTCTCCATGTGTTGTTTTCTTTGTCATGCATCTCATATCATGCCATCATGTGCATTGCATTTGCATACGTGTTCATCTCATGCATTCGAGCATTTTCCCCATTGTCCGTTTTGCATTCCGGCGCTTCATTCTCCTCCGGTGGCCATTTCTAGCTTGCTTTCGTGTGTGGGGATTAAACATTTCCGGACTGGACCAAGACTTGCCAAGCGGCCTTGGTATACTACCGGTAGACCGCCTGTCAAGTTTTGTGCCATTTGGACTTCGTTTGATACTCCAACGGTTAACCGAGGGACCGAAAAGGCCTCGTGTGTGTTGCAGCTCAACACCCCTCCAATTTGGCCAAAAACCCACCAAACTCTGCTCCATGTCCTAGAGCGTTCGATCACGATCGCGTGGCCGAAAACCGCACCTCATTTGGACTCTCCTAGCTCCACTTATGCCTATAAATAG
>NC_041382.1:430558487-430567912 GCF_002162155.2 Triticum dicoccoides
CGCCCCGAGCCGCGGCGCCGCCACCGCCCTCCACCGCGGCGCCCTCGACGGCCGGCCTTGCCCCGGTCCTCTCCTTCCTCTCCGGCGACATTTTCGGCGACCTCAAGCTACAGTAACTCCAGCGGCCTCGGTTCCCGTGCGATCTGGATCTAGATCCAAAAATATCTCGGTTGACTTTTCGCTCCCGAACCCTAATTTTTTATGCCTACTTTGACCTGCCATAGCTTCGCATCCGTAGCTCCAATTTGGACATATAGCATATCACAATGTTCGCCTCGACGGGTACATCATTTCATTCCATTGCCTCATTTTCATTTCATCTCATCTTGATGCCCAAAATGCTGTTAGAAGAAGGCTTCGTGAGTTAATTGTCAGATCTGCTAGTTCATCTTAGACTTTTGTCATTTTTGCCATGATTAGTGTGTGCATGATATGCCTGTGAGTCCTTCATATGTTTTGTTAAGGATTTTGTCTTCTTTCAAGAGGTGCAATCCATGCATTTTTAGGATGTGTGTGGTGACTTGTGCAAGCTTGCAAAGTGAGGCACCCGGAAGATCTGTTTTCAGGGACTTAGTAGTTTTCACTAAGTCTGGGATTATTTAGTTCATGATGCCATATGTTCAGCTTGTTTCCTAGTGATCCGTGCCTCCTTTGAGGATGATCAGTAAAGGAGTTTGTTTAATCATGTTATGCTCTATCCATTTATGTCTTTGTTTGCAATTATGGAGCACCCTAGCTTGAGTCAATCGAGCTCTACTTTTGCTTCGTTATGAATCTGGGCAGATCGTCAACTTGTTTGCGATTTTGCCGATGTTATTGTAGTTGATCCGTGCATGCTATGCCATTGTTCTTGCCATGTATAGCTAGAATTTTGTGCCTTCTTTATGGATGTATGCTTGTCTTTCCATCACTTGCACCGTAGTGAGTGCATCGAGCTCGTTTACATGCCTTCGTGAGTTATATTTCAGCATGTCTCAGTTTTCACTAAGTCTGAAAACTGATTGTGTTTTAGCTATGTTCGTGTGCTTGTTAGTATATTTTGTGAACCCTTTTGGCCCCAGGTCACTTTGGGTCTTTTGTTAAGCTTGTTGAGTAGCTCCATTCCATGTTCTTACTTGTCTTACTCAGGTCATGTATCATGTTGTTTTGCTGCTCCGAAGAGGGCTTCGTGATCTGAAATTTCAGACAAGTGTTAATTTCACTAAGTCTGAAATCTGTTTTGCATTTGCGTTTTTGACATGCTTGTTTGAACCTCATAATGGATGAATTGGCCGTAGCTCAGTGCTAGTCTTTTGTTAAGCATCTTGTGTGCATCCCTGCCATGTATTTTGATATCATGTTTGGTGGCTGTAGCATGTTCATCTCATTGCATTTAGATGCCTACTTGCTGTAAATCGCAGACCGGTGTCATTCTTAAAACGCTTGCCATTTCCAAACCGTAACTCCGATTCCGATGATCTTTATATCGTTTTCAAACGATTTCATCTCATCTTTCCAGTGGAAACCTTGGAATTCCAAGTTGAGGCCAGGTTGATGCATTTCCTGTCATATCTTGCATTTTGCATCCCGCATCGCATCCCGCATAGTATGTCATCACTTCAACATATTGCTTGGTCTTGCATGTGGTTGATTGTATCCTTGTTGCTTGTTTGTCTTGTTTGGGTAGAGCCGGGAGACGAGTTCGCTACCGAGGAGCCCATTGAGTTTGCTTGTGAGGATCCAGTCAACTCTGACAACTGTGCAGGCAAGATGATCATACCCTCGAAATCACTACTATCTTTGCTATGCTAGTTTGCTCGCTCTTGATATGCCAATGCTACGATGCCTACCTTTTGCTTGTCAGCCTCCCAATTGCCATGTTGAACCTCTAACCCACCATTGTCCTAGCAAACCGTTGATTGGCTATGTTACCGCTTTGCTCAGCCCCTCTTATAGCATTGCTAGTTGCAGGTGAAGATTGGAGGCCGTTCCTCGTTGGAACATCATTTATTTACTTGCTGGGATATCATTATATTGCTATGTTATATTAATGCATCTATATACTTGGTAAAGGGTGGAAGGCTCGGCCTCTCGCCTAGTGTTTTGTTCCACTCTTGCCGCCCTAGTTTCCGTCATATCGGTGTTATGTTCCCGGATTTTGCGTTCCTTACGCGGTTGGGTTATAATGGGAACCCCTTGATATTTTGCCTTGATTAAAGCTTGTCCAGCAATGCCCAACCTTGGTTTTACCATTTGCCACCTAGCCTTTTCTTTCCCTTGGGTTCTGCAGACTCAAGGGTCATCTTATTTTAACCCCCCCGGGCCAGTGCTCCTCTGAGTGTTGGTCCAAACCATCAGCCGCTGGTGGCTACCAGGGGCAACTCTGGGCTGGCCTACCGAAAGTTTGGACAATCTGAGTGTGCCCTGAGAACGAGTATGTGCAGCTCCTATCGGGATTTGTTGGCACATTCGGGCGGTGTTGCTGGTCTTGTTTTAACCTATCGAAGTGTCTTGAGTTACCGAGATACCGAGTCTGATCGGAACGTCTTGGGAGGAGGTCTATTCCTTCGTTGACCGTGAGAGCTTGTCATGGGCTAAGTTGGGACTCCCCTGCAGGGATTGAACTTTCGAAAGCCGTGCCCGCGGTTATGGGCAGATGGGAATTTGTTAATGTCCGGTTGTAGATAACTTGAACCTTAATTAACTAAAATGAATCAACTGAGTGTGTTACCGTGATGGCCTCTTCTCGGCGGAGTCCGGGAAGCGGACACGATGTTGGAGTAATGTTTGTGCAGGTTGCTCTCTAGGTTCTCGCTCGTGCTTTGCCTCCTCTTCTCGCTCTCTTTTGCGAATAAGTTAGCCACCATACTTGCTAGTCGCTTGCTGCAGCTCCACTCATATTTTACCTTGTCATACATATAAGCTTAAATAGTCTTGATCGCGAGGGTGCGAGATTGCTGAGTCCCTGTGGCTCACAGAGTACTATAACTCCAGATGCAGGTCCAGGTGATTCCACTCCATGTGACGATTACGAGCTCAAGTGGGAGTTCGACGAGGACTCTCAACGTTATTATGTTTCCTTTCCCGATGATCAGTAGTGGTGCCTAGTTGGGGATTCGATTCAGGGCCTTGTCGCATGTTGGGTTTTCTTCTATTTTGGTGTCGTAGTCGGGCCATGAGTGTTTGTATGATGGATGTTATTCATGTACTTTGATGTGACGTGGCGAGTGTAAGCCAACTATGTATCTCCCCCTTTTATTATATATTACATGGGATGTTGTAATGATTGCCTGACTTGCGACATTGCTTTCAATGCGGTTATGTCTCTAAGTCGTGCCTCGACACGTGGGAGCTATAGCCGCATCGAGGGCGTTACAAGTTGGTAATCAGAGCCTTCCTCGACCTTAGGAGCCCCATTGCTTGATCGTTTTTAGCAGCCGAGTTGTGTCTAGAAAAATGTTTTGAGTCATTTAGGAATTATATATCGGAGAGTTTAGGAATTCTTTTTACTTCCCAGTCTCCTCATCGCTCTGGTAAGGCATCCTGACGTAGAGTTTTGACTCTTCTCTTCTCAAATTTCACTAAAAAAAATTTTAGGATCACGCAATTATCTTGGAATCGTTCCGTTGGCTTATGATGAGAACATTGTCTTGGTGCCTCCTGTCAGGGGTTTAGTGGAAGTGTCCCGGGGAGTTGAGCTCTGAGGTGTTGTCATCATCATTTTATCGTTGCAATTCTGGAATACTTGAGATATGTTCGCCGACATCGAAAATCTCTTTTATGCAGTTCGTTGGTGAGATAACCTCGACGCCACCCAGTACTGGGGCGGGAGTTTGGGAGTATCGCCATAACTTGTATAACGGATGCTTTTCGAAGGTTGAGGTAGATGGTTTCCGAAGTTTTCTTGGTTATGTGTTGAAGGATGGATACAGCTGGATGTAGGATTTGCTAGTTTGGGTGAGATATTATGCTTCCCCTATATCCCCAACACCTGATTGCATAACCGGAAAGGTTCGGGAGTTTCATAGGTGGGAAATCTCGTAGCTCTAGTTCTTCTTCCACGGATATTGGTTTGAGATTGGGATTTCTTACCGATTATTCGTTCTTGATCCGTATCTTGTTGATTTATTTCTCTACCTTAATTCTACGTGGCTTCTCAATTTATGGATATGTGACCATTTGAAGAGGAATGCATTCGTTCGCTTTGTTCGGATGTGAAGACTATATATTGCAATTTTCATTCCGTTGGATTCAGCTTCAATATTTTTTCTGTCAATGTGCTAATGGTGGTCAACCTCTTCAGGATGGCTCCGCCAACGCGCACGACTCCGAATCCTGATCCGCCACCGCCTCCACCTCCTCCAGAGGCATGACAAGCTGTGATGGCCGCAACCAATGCAAACACACAACTGATCATGCAAATTCTTCAAGAGTGCAATCAAGGCAGTCAAGGGAATCAAGGCAGCAATCAGAGTCACTTTTCTACACTCAACCAGTTCCTTGCTAACGGGCCAAAGACTTTCAGCAATTGTGTTGAGGCAACCGATGCTGACGATTGGCTTGTGGATCTGTGTAAGCATTTCGAGTGTAGTAACGTCAGGCCTGAGGACTTTGTGAAGTTCGCTTCCTTCCAACTCAAAGATCAAGCTGCAGAATGGTTCCAGCAGTACAAGGATTCCAGAGGTGGACGTGTTATCACTTGGGATGATTTCTATCGAGATTTCCGAGCTCATCATATTTCGCAGAGCGTGGTTGAAAGCAAGCGTGAGGAATTCCGCAATCTGAAGCAAGGCTCTTTGTCTATCTATGACTACAACAAATTGTTCCAGAAGCTTGCCCGCTTTGCCAAGCAGGACGTGCCTGATGAGAAGAGCATGATATATCAGTTCAGGGGTGGTCTCAGAGGAGATATTCAGCTCGCTCTTGTTCTCATCGAGCCCTTGAGATACGATGAGTTCTACAACATGGCACTGAAGCAAGAGGCTGCTCAGTTGAGGTGTGATGCTTCCAGGAAGCGAGTCAGAGATGTTACTCCTTCTTCCTCTACTCAAGTGGCCAAGCAGCAGAAGTTTTGGCTTCCTCCTCCTCCGTTCCGTCAGCCGTATCAGCAGAAGAGCAAAGGTGGCAGTGGTTCTTCCCACCCACCCAACCCTGGCTTTCAGAACAAGACTTCGTCTCAAGCTCCAAGATCGAGTGCTCCGTATCACCGTCCGCTTTTAGAGGTCACGTGCAACAAGTGCCAACAGAAGGGTCACTATGCCAACAAGTGTCTCAACCAGAGGCGTCTTCCTCCTCCTCCTCCTGTGAGATCGGCAAGTACAGCTGTGGTCAAGCATAACCCCAAGCATGCCAAGGTCAATTTGATGAATGCAGCTCAGGCAGAGGACTCGTCAGATGTGATCATGGGTAACCTTCCTGTTAATGATAAACCTGCAAAAGTTCTTTTTGACACTGGTGCATTGCATTGCTTCATCTCGAAACCTTTTGCATCTAAGCATGAGTTGACTTCCCAAGTTATGCATAAACCGTTCACAGTCGTCTCTCCGGGTAAATGTTTGCTTGCTAATCACGAGGTTCCGTATATTTCTATCATGATGGGTGATTTCAAGTTTCTGGCTTCTCCAATGGTTCTTGGTAACTCGGATATTGATCTTATTCTCGGCATGGATTGGCTTTCTAAGTACAAGGCTCAGCTTGATTGTGCAGCCAGGCAGATTCAATTGACTCATTCATCTGAGGATGTAATTGTCTTTGCCGCTCGGGATAATTCCATCCATCTGTTTTCTCTTAATGAGAAGGGTGAATTGGATGCCATCTCTCAAATTCCAGTCATTTGCGAATATCAAGACGTCTTTCCAGAAGAGCTCCCAGGAATGCCTCCGCACCGGCCAGTTGAATTCGTTATTGAACTGGAGCCTGGCACGGAACCTGTGTGCAAACGTCCTTACAAGCTCGGACCTGAAGAGTTGAAGGAGCTGAAGAAGCAACTCGATGAGCAAGAAAGAATGGGTCTCATCTGGCCTAGTTCTTCTCCGTGGGGTTGTGGTGTTCTTTTTGTGAAGAAGAAGGATGGAACGGACCGACTTTGTGTTGATTACCGTCCGGTGAACAAGAAGACCATCAAGAACAAATACCCACTTCCCAACATCAATGAGCTGTTCGAACAACTGAAAGGTGCCCAAGTATTCTCGAAGCTTGATTTTCGTATGGGTTATCACCAGATTTGCATTCATGAGGAAGATATTCCCAAGACAGCATTCAGAACAAGCTTTGGTTCATATGAATACACTGTCATGTCTTTTGGCCTCGCCAACGCTCCTCCGACGTTCTCTCGCATGATGAACTTCATCTTCAACGCCTACACCAATGACTTCGTTTTGGTCTATCTCGACGACATTCTGGTTTTCTCGAAGAACAAGGAAGATCATGCCAAGCACTTGCATTTGGTTCTTGATAAGCTCAGAGAACATCAGTTCTACGCCAAGTTCTCCAAGTGTGAATTTTGGCTCGATGAGGTTCTTTATCTTGGTCATATCATCTCTGCCAAGGGCATTGCCGTGAATCCTGAGAAGGTGTCCGCAATTGTGAATTGGGAACCTCCTCAGAACGCGAAGCAACTCCATAGTTTTCTCGGTCTCGCAAGCTATTGCCGAAGATTCGTTGAAAACTTTTCTAAGATCGCGAAGCCTCTCTGAAATCTTCTTTAGAAGCACGTCAAGTACGTTTGGTCTCCGGAGTGTGATATTGCTTTCAACACTTTTAAAGAGAAGTTGATCACTGCTCCAGTTCTGACTCCGCCTGATGAATCCAAACCATACGAGGTCTTTTGTGATGCCTCTCTCCAAGGTCTTGGCGCAGTATTGATGCAAGAGAAGAAAGTTGTTGCTTATACATCTCGCCAGTTGAAGCCTAATGAGAAGAACTACCCCACTCATGATCTCGAGTTGGCGGCAGTTGTGCATGCTTTGTTGACTTGGAGACATCTTCTATTGGGAAGAAAAGTGGATATTTTCACTGATCACAAGAGTCTCAAGTACATCTTCACTCAGCCTAATCTCAACCTCAGGGAAACTCGATGGGTCGAAATGATTCAAGAGTATAATCCGAGTATCGAGTATACTCCAGACAAGGCTAATGTGATTGCTGACGCTTTGAGCAGGAAAGCATACTGCAACAGTCTGATTCTCAAGCCTTATCAACCCGAGCTTTGTGAAGCTTTCCGCAAGCTTAATCTGCAAGTTGTTCCTCAAGGTTTCCTTGTCAACCTTCAAGTCTCTCCTACCATAGAAGACCAGATTCGCCAAGCCCAGCTCCTTGATGCTATCGTGAAAAAGGTGAAGATTGGGATTGCCAAGAGTCAGTCCAAGTACAAGTGCTACCGCCTTGATGACAAGGACACTCTCTTCTTCGAGGATCGTATTGTTGTGCCCAAAGGTGACCTCCATAAAGTGATCATGAGCGAGGCTCACAATTCTCTCCTCTCCATCCACCCTGGGAGCACGAAGATGTATCAGGACCTTAAGCAAGCTTATTGGTGGACTCGAATGAAGCGCGAGATCGCTCAATTCGTGAATGAATGTGATGTCTGCAGAAGAGTGAAGGCAGAACACCAAAGGCCAGCAGGTCTCCTCCAACCTCTTGCCATTCCAGAATGGAAGTTTGACCACATTGAGATGGACTTCGTGACTGGGTTTCCAAAGTCCAAGCATGGCAATGATGCTATATTCGTTGTCAACGACAAGCTCACCAAAGTGGCTCACTTTCTTCCTATCAAAGAGTCGATCACTGCAGCTCAATTGGCGGAACTCTATACCTCTCGTATTGTCTCTCTGCACGGTATTCCTCAAGTGATCTCTTCAGACCGTGGCAGCATCTTTACTTCCAAGTTTTGGGATTCTTTTCAGAAGGCCATGGGCACTAACATCCGCTTCAGCACTGCTTTCCATCCTTAAACAAGCGGTCAAGTCGAGCGTGTCAACCAGATTCTTGAAGATATGCTCAGGGCTTGTGTGATCTCCTTCGGCATGAAGTGGGAGGATTGTCTTCCTTATGCTGAATTCTCCTACAACAATAGTTTTCAAGCAAGTTCGGGCAAGGCCCCTTTTGAAATTCTGTATGGTAGAAAGTGCCGTACCCCTCTCAACTGGTCTGAAACCGGTGAACGTCAGCTTTTTGGTAATGACTTAATCACAGAAGCAGAAGAAATGTGCAAAGTCATTCGAGATAACCTCAAAGCAGCCCAATCCCGCCAGAAGAGCTACTATGATAGTAAGCACCGTGATTTGGCTTTCGAGATCGGAGATCATGTTTACCTCCGTGTCTCTCCTATGAAAGGTACTCGTCATTTCGGTATCAAAGGGAAGCTTGCCCCTAGATACGTGGGACCTTTCAAGATTGTCAGCAAGAGAGGCGACCTCACATATCAACTCGAGCTTCCTTCAAACTTTGCAAATGTTCATGATGTGTTCCATGTCTCTCAGCTTCGAAAGTGCTTCAAGACTCCTGACCGCACCGTCAACTTCGAGGACATTGAGCTCCAAGAAGATCTCTCCTATCGTGAGCACCCAGTTGCTATTCTTGAAGAGACTGAACGCAAGACTCGCAACAAGTCAATCAAATTTCTCAAAGTCAAGTGGTCGCACCATTCCGACCGTGAAGCTACCTGGGAACGCGAGGATCACCTCCGTTCTGAGTACCCGGCGTTCTTTCAGTCCTAGATCTCGGGAGGAGATCTTTTCATAGTGGTGGAGTGTTGTAACACCCCGGATGTAACTTTCCCTTTTTGTACTCCAACTCTTGCCGTTTCCGGCGTTAAGTTATATTTATTTCTTGGGTTCGGGTCTTTGTCTCCGTGTGTTGTTTTCTTTGTCATGCATCTCATATCATGTCATCATGTGCATTGCATTTGCATACGTGTTCATCTCATGCATTCGAGCATTTTCCCCGTTGTCCGTTTTGCATTCCGGCGCTTCGTTCTCCTCCGGTGGCCATTTCTAGCTTGCTTTCGTGTGTGGGGATTAAACATTTCCGGATTGGACCAAGACTTGCCAAGCAGCCTTGGTATACTACCGGTAGACCGCCTGTCAAGTTTCGTGCCATTTGGACTTCGTTTGATACTCCAACGGTTAACCGAGGGACCGAAAAGGCCTCGTGTGTGTTGCAGCTCAACACCCCTCCAATTTGGCCCAAAACCCACCAAACTCTGCTCCATGTCCTAGAGCGTTCGATCACGATCGCGTGGCCGAAAACCGCACCTCATTTGGACTCTCCTAGCTCCACTTATGCCTATAAATAGCCCCCCCGTTTTTGGATCTCAGATCTCTCCCCGTCCAACCCTAAAAAAAGAGATTCCGCCACCGACGGACACGTCCGCCCCCAGCCCGACAGTGTCCGCCGCCGCCTTCGTCCAACCACGACACGACACATGGCACGCCTGCCCGCCGTCG
>NC_041382.1:430568441-430584376 GCF_002162155.2 Triticum dicoccoides
CGCCGCCGCGGGCCTCCGCCACTCCGGCGCGCCGCCCTGAGCCGCGGACGCCGCCACCGCCCTCCACCGCGGCGCCCTCGACGGCCGGCCTCGCCCCGGTCCTCTCCTTCCTCTCCGGCGAAATTTCCGGCGACCTCAAGCTACAGTAACTCCGGCGGCCTCGGTTCCCGTGCGATCTGGATCTAGATCCAAAAATATCTCGGTTGACTTTTCGCTCCCGAACCCTAATTTTTTATGCCTACTTTGACCTGCCGTAGCTTCACATCCGTAGCTCCGATTTGGACATATAGCATATCAAAATGTTCGTCTCGACGAGTACATTATTTCATTCCATTGCCTCATTTTCATTTCAGCTCATCTTGATGCCCAAAATGCTGTTATAAGGAGGCTTCGTGAGTTAATTGTCAGATCTGCTAGTTCATCTTAGACTTTTGTCATTTTTGCCATGATTAGTGCGTGCATGATATGCCTGTGAGTCCTTCATATGTTTTGTTAAGGATTTTGTCTTCTTTCCAGAGGTGCAACCCATGCATTTTTAGGATGTGTGTGGTGACTTGTGCAAGCTTGCAAAGTGAGGCACCCGGGAGATCTGTTTTCACTAAGTCTGGGATTATTTAGTTCATGATGCCATATGTTCAGCTTGTTTCCTAGTGATCCGTGCCTCTTTTGAGGATGATCAGTATAGGAGTTTTGTTAATCATGTTATTCTCTATCCATTTATTTCTTTGTTTGCAATTATGGAGCACCCTAGCTTAAGTCAATCGAGCTCTACTTTTGCTTCGTTGTGAATCTGGGCAGATCGTCAACTTGTTTGCGATTTTGCCGATGTTATTGTAGTTGATCCGTGCATGCTATGCCATTGTTCTTGTCATGTCTAGCTAGAATTTTGTGCCTTCTTTATGGATGTATGCTTGTCTTGCCATGACTTGCACCGTAGTGAGTGCATCAAGCTCGTTTACATGCCTTCGTGAGTTATATTTCAGCATGTCTCAGTTTTCACTAAGTCTGAAAACTGATTGTGTTTTAGCTATGTTCGTGTGCTTGTTAGTATATTTTGTGAACCCTTTTGGCCCCAGGTCACTTTGGGTCTTTTGTTAAGCTTGTTGAGTAGCTCCATTCCATGTTCTTACTTGTCTTACTCAGGTCATGAATCATGTTGTTTTGCTGCTCCGAAGAGGGCTTCGTGATCTGAAATTTCAGACAAGTGTTAATTTCACTAAGTCTGAAATCTGTTTTGCATTTGCGTTTTTGACATGCTTGTTTGAACCTCATAATGGATGAATTGGCCATAGCTCAGTGCTAGTCTTTTGTTAAGCATCTTGTGTGCATCCCTGCCATGTATTTTGATATCATGTTTGGTGGCTGTAGCATGTTCATCTCATTGCATTTAGATGCCTACTTGCTGTAAATCGCAGACCGGTGTCATTCTTAAAACGCTTGCCATTTCCAAACCGTAACTCCGATTCCGATGATCTTTATATCGTTTTCAAGCGATTCCATCTCATCTTTCCAGTGGAAACCTTGGAATTCCATGTTGAGGCCAGGTTCATGCATTTCCTGTCATATCTTGCATTTTGCATCCCGCATCGCATCCCGCATAGTATGTCATCATTTCAACATATTGCTTGGTCTTGCACGTGGTTGATTGTATCCTTGTTGCTTGTTTGTATTGTTTGGGTAGAGCCGGGAGACGAGTTCGCTACCGAGGAGCCCATTGAGTTTGCTTGTGAGGATCCAGTCAACTCTGACAACTGTGCAGGCAAGATGATCATACCCTCGAAATCACTACTATCTTTGCTATGCTAGTTTGCTCGCTCTTGCTATGCCAATGCTACGATGCCTACCTTTTGCTTGTCAGCCTCCCAATTGCCATGTTGAACCTCTAACCCACCATTCTCCTAGCAAACCGTTGATTGGCTATGTTACCGCTTTGCTCAGCCCCTCTTATAGCGTTGCTAGTTGCAGGTGAAGATTGGAGGCCGTTCCTCGTTGGAACATCATTTATTTACTTGCTGGGATATCATTATATTGCTATGTTATCTTAATGCATCTATATACTTGGTAAAGGGTGGAAGGCTCGGCCTCTCGCCTAGTGTTTTGTTCCACTCTTGCCGCCCTAGTTTCCGTCATATCGGTGTTATGTTCCCGGATTTTGCGTTCCTTACGCGGTTGGGTTATAATGGGAACCCCTTGATATTTCGCCTTGATTAAAGCTTGTCCAGCAATGCCCAACCTTGGTTTTACCATTTGCCACCTAGCCTTTTCTTTCCCTTGGGTTCTGCAGACTCAAGGGTCATCTTATTTTAACCCCCCCGGGCCAGTGCTCCTCTGAGTGTTGGTCCAAACCGTCAGCCGCCGGTGGCTACCAGGGGCAACTCTGGGCTGGCCTACCGGTAGTTTGGACCATCTGAGTGTGCCCTGAGAATGAGATATGTGCAGCTCCTATCGAGATTTGTCGGCACATTCGGGCGGTGTTGCTGGTCTTGTTTTAACCTGTCGAACTGTCTTGAGTTACCGAGATACCGAGTCTGATCGGAACGTCTTGGGAGGAGGTCTATTCCTCCGTTGACCGTGAGAGCTTGTCATGGGCTAAGTTGGGACTCCCCTGCAGGGATTGAACTTTTGAAAGCCGCGCCCGCGGTTATGGGCAGATGGGAATTTGTTAATGTCCGGTTGTAGATAACCTGAACATTAATTAATTAAAATGAATCAACTGAGTGTGTTACCGTGATGGCCTCTTCTCCGCGGAGTCCGGGAAGCGGACACGGTGTTGGAGTAATGTTTGCGCAGGTTGCTCTCTACCTTCTCGCTCGTGCTTTGCCTCCTCTTCTCGCTCTCTTTTGCGAATAAGTTAGCCACCATACTTGCTAGTCGCTTGCTGCAACTCCACTCATATTTTACCTTGTCATACCTATAAGCTTAAATAGTCTTGATCGCGAGGGTGCGAGATTGCTGAGTCCCTGTGGCTCACAGAGTACTATAACTCCAGATGCAGGTCCAGGTGATTCCGCTCCATGTGACGATTACGAGCTCAAGTGGGAGTTCGACGAGGACTCTCAGCGTTATTATGTTTCCTTTCCCGATGATCAGTAGTGGTGCCTAGTTGGGGATTCGATTCAGGGCCTTGTCGCATGTTGGGTTTTCTTCTATTTTGGCGCCGTAGTCGGGCCATGAGTGTTTGTATGATGGATGTTATTCATGTACTTTGATGTGATGTGGCGAGTGTAAGCCAACTATGTATGTCCCCCTTTTATTATATATTACATGGGATGTTGTAATGATTGCCTGACTTGCGACATTGCTTTCAATGCGGTTATGTCTCTAGGTCGTGCCTCGACACGTGGGAGCTATAGCCACATCGAGGGCGTTACAGGGCATCCACTGATCCCACTGCTGAGGTTCCTCCTCTGCCTCTGCAGTAGCCTGAGCATTTCGGTAGGCGATGATATCTGCAGGCATAATCCTATATCTGCCCCTAGCAATAGGATCAAACAAAGCAGGAGTAGGCAGTGGAATAATATCACGAGTTTCATTGCTAAAAACTAGGTTTTAAGGAATAGGAATGTCAGGAGATTTATCATCAGTAAAATGTTGGTGATCCATGGCAGCACGATCTTGGTAAACATTGGTCAGAGGGTAATCATGAGGACGTATCTCACCCTCGAAGTGAGCTGCCAAACGAGTAGCATAAATCCCACCATGAATTTTACCCTTGGATTTATTAAGGTGGAGGCGATGAGCGACAATAGCTAGCAAGCTATAAGTGTTGTAGCCCTCTAATGCACGACACAAAATACAAGGTCTTGTGAGCTGAGTGCACCCACCTTCTCCCTAGGAATCAAGCATTTTGCAATGAAAAGAGCAAAGTAATGAACCGCAGGAAAATGCAAGCCAGCGACAGTGATAACTAAGACCCCTCTCTCATCTCGCACTGTCAAAGTGCGATAAAAAGTCTCAAACTCCGCTGGCCTAGGCTCGGCTATGCTCCCATCAGAAGGGATCATGCACATGTCACAAAATTCGGTAAGTGGTATCTGATGGTTTTCAGCATATACATCAAAACTCACTTCAGGAGGATTATTCCTAGGCAGGAAAGTAAAGCTTTGAACAAATATGTTTGTGAGGATTTGGTGTTGTTCACACTCATCTGCGATGAAGTCGGTGAGGCTGGCATTAGCAGCATATTGTGTGAACTCCTGAAGGATTCCAGCCTCTTCCAGGAACGGGGTCTACGGCCATTCACACGTCCGTACTTCTGCCAACCTCCAAGGGTGAAGATCACTATCAGATGACTCCCCAATAACACCCTTGGAGTTCTTCTTATAGACAAACTTCCTAAAGATATTCATGGTTTTCCTATGAACAAAATTCTGAAATTTATTAGCCCACAAAATTTTCTTAACAAACTTCACAAAAATGATACCAACTACTCATAGGGATACATAGAGGCCATAGCAAGCATTCAAACCACTTACAACACTAAGAATTCAACATGCAAGCTCATCAACAGCAGCACCAAGAGTAGCTAATTATTCAAAATATAAACCACTAAAACAAAACTAATTGGACAAATGGTGGAGTCACATACCAAGCAACAATCCCCCGAAACAGTTTCGGAAATGGAGCTTCGAGCAAAGAGATCAAAGCAAGAACATGAGAGAGAGAGAGAGAGCTATGGGGAATTCTCTGTGGAGGTAGGTGATGATGTGGTATGAAGAGATAAGTGAGGGGGCCTACGTGGAGACCACAACCCACCAGGGCACTCCTGGGGGTCCTGGCGCGCCCAGATGGGTTGTGCCCACCTAGTGCACCTCCCTCTGATATTATTTACACAAAAAATTCTTAAATAATCAGAAAACAATCGTATTAAACTTTTAGGGCATTCTGAGAACTTTTATTTTTGGGTCATTTTTTTATTGCAAAGGAAATTCAGAAAACAGACAAAACATGGCATTTTATTTTATTTAACTAATAAAAACAAAGAACAAAAAGTAGGGACAGAAGGTAGTGCTTACTAAATTCATCAACTTCATACCTCTCAAAAATGATCCAATAATAAGGTTGATCAAGTCTTATTAACAACCACTTTCGATTAGCATGAAACTCAAGAACTTTGGTCAATCACTAAGTTACCTCAATGGGGATATGAAAGTCCTCAACAATAATCATTTCATATTTCTTTTTGACAGTAGGTAAAGGTATTTGAAAACTTCCAATAGTGATTGTCGGAGATTTTTCAATAACATTAATACCATTCACTTGGAATTGTTTCTTCGGAAAGGGCAATGTATGCTCATTACCATTGATATGAAAAGTGACCTTGCTTTTTTTGCAATCAATAACAGCCCCTACAGTATTCTAGAAGGGTCTACCAAGGATAATCGACATGTTTTCTTCCTCGGGCATCTCAAGTATAAGAAAGTCAGTCAAAATAGTAACATTAGCAACAACAATGGGCACATCCTCACATATATCGATAGGTATGGCAGTTGATTTATCAGCCATTTGCAAAGATATTTCAGTAGGTGTGAGTTTATTCAAATCAAGTTTTTTATATAAAGAGAAAGGCATAACACGAACACCAGCTCCGAAATCACACAAAGAAGTTTTCACATAATTCTTTTTGATGGAGCAAGGTATAGTTGGAATTCCTGGATCTCAAAGTTTTTTAGGTACTCCATCCTAAAAAGTGTAATTAGCAAGCATAGTGGAGATTTCAGCTTCCAGTATTTTTCTCTTATTTGTGATGATGTCTTCCATATACTTTGCATAAGGAGGCATTTTCAAGATATCAGTCAAGCGAGTACGCAAAAAGACTGGCCTCAGCATTTCAGCAAAGCGTCCAAATTCTTCATCATCATTCTTTTTATTTGACTTAGGGGGGAAATGCATAGGTGTTTGAACCCACGGTTCTCTTTCTTTACCGTGTTTTCTAGCCACAAAGTCTCTTTTATCATATTTTTCATTCTTAGGTGTGGGTTATCAAGATCAATAGGTGGTTCTATCTCAACATCATTGTATGGTTCTTTATTATTTGGTTGGGAGTCTTCATGAACATCAGCATTATCTTTTTCATTATCACTAGGTGAGTGTTCATTACCAGACTGAGTTTTAGCATCAGAGATAGAAGTTTCATTATCATTGTCAGGAGGTTTTTCTATTTCAGGTTCACTAGAAGCATGCATAGTCCTATCATTTTTCTTTTTCCTTTTCTTTTTACAAGAACTAGGTGCACTAGTGTTAGCTCTTTGTGAATCTTGTTCAATTCTTTTCGGGTGTCCCTCATGATTAAGTGGTTCCTGAGTCATTTTACCTCCTCTAGTTGCAACTCTAATAGCAAAGTCATGCATATCATTATTCATTTCATCAAGCAATCCTCTGTGAGATTTAGCAACTTGTTCTAACTGAGTTTGAGCCATAGAAGCATACTTTCCAACACCTCTAACATCATTTGATATTCTAAATAACAAGTCACTCAAGCGAGCAATCATATCAGAATTGTATTTCAACTGTTTCATAACATTTGCATTGAAGTGAGCTTGTTTTCTAATATAGTTTTCAAACTCATAAAGGCATTGGCTAGGACGCATATTGTGAGGATTGTCATTATCATTGAACTTCATAAGAGAATTTACCTCTACCACCTTTGGCAATGGTGGTGTATTAAGCCCATGTATTTCTTCAATAGGAGGTAAATTTTTAACATCCTCAGCTTTAATACCTTTTTCCTTCATAGATTTCTTTGCCTCTTGCATATCTTCAGGACTGAGATATAATATACCCCTCTTCTTTGGAGTGAGTTTAGCCGGTGGTTCAGGAAGAGTCCAGTCATGATAATTTTTCAATATGTTATTCAATAATTCTTCAGCTTGCCCAATAGTTCGTTCCCTGAAAACACAACCATCACAACTATCTAGGAAATCTCTAGAAGCATAAGTTAGTCCATTATAGAAAATATCAAGTATTTCATTTTTCTTAAGAGGATGATCAGGCAAAGCGTTAAGTAATTGGCAAAGCCTCCCCCAAGCTTTTGGGAGACTCTCTTCTTTAATTTGCACAAAGTTAAATATTTCCTGTAAGGCAGCCTGTTTCTTGTGAGCAAGAAAATATTTTTCAGAGAAGTAATAAATCATATCCTGGGGACTAGGCACACAACCAGGAGCAAGAGTATTTTACAATCTTTAGCATCATCCTTTAATGAGAATGGAAATAATATGAGAATAAAGTAATAGCGAGTTTTCTCATCATCTACTACCACTATAAAAGGAAGAGAGGGGCAGATCCAAACAATCACATCCATCCATCATCAAAATCTAATGGTCCTTAATCCTTCTGTGTTTAAGGCTTCCAACCACGCAATAAACCACAATCGGTCGATCGCTAATATGCCCCATAGGAAAAAAAAGAACCGTTCGCTCGCACAACCTCCTCCTTCTCCCACACGACCTCTTCCTCTTCCTGTCGCATGACCTCCCCCTCCTCCTCCTCCCGCGCTGTTCGCCTCCCGCAACCGCGCCCTTCGCCGCAGGCTCGCGCCAAGACACGGGAAGCCGCGTCCTTCACCGTCGCCTCGCACCGCCGGAGCCACGGGAGCCGCCGCGGGTCGCTGCCTCCCCACCCGCGGGAGCCGCCCCGTCGTGCCCTTCACCGCCTCCCCAGCCGCTGGAGCCACCCCGCCGGACCCTTCGCCGCCTCCGGAGCTGCAGCTTGGCCTCCGCCACGCCACCACTCCGCCTCCGTCGCAAGTAAGTTTCTTTTTGCAAGATGCCTCTAGGAAGAACTCAGCCTACTATAAGCATTGGAATCTATGTTAGCAGAGAACTGGACGATCATGGCCAGATGTGCTGATTCAGCAGGCGCACTCCTAATGGATTCATCAATGGTAGTAGAGTGTCACCAATGGATTCATCTATGAGCTATGGGTTGTCAAGGCTACAGTAGTAATTATAAGTAAGCTAATACTGATATTATTTGTAACAATTGTATATTTCATAGATCATGGCTATTGAAAGAGAAAGAATATTTCCATGTAGCTGTCTGAAACTCTGTTTATGGTGTCAAAACCAAGTGTGTAGCATAATTTAAGATTTACTTGTATTGTTAGAAGATTCACTTGTTTCACGACTCTAAAATGTTTTTTTTGTTTTCAGGCTTTTAACTTCTATTAAATTTGGGTGGATCGATGCCTCGCCGAACTAACTTATGAAATTGGAGATCAGTTGATTTGATAATCGTTACCTGGCTGGCAATCCCTGACAAGTGAACTTAATACTACGTGCATGACAACTACACTTTGGTCTCCACTCTTCATCTACAACTCAAAGTTAGTAAACTCTTCTTTGTTTCTTTTTTGGAACCCACTTAATGCAATAGAGTTTCAGAAACCAAAATCTTGTTGTAAATTATGGCAGTTCTCTATCTTTTTTTTGGTAATGCCTAATGCCTCCAGGTCCTATTTGAATCACAGTAAAACTGTAGCGGAGATAGAAGTATCAGATCTCCGGGGCATGAAAATGTTCACCGATGTGTTAAATGAACCCCACTGTACTATTAGTCAGTACTTGGATTTGAGCAATCAAAATATGCGTTGCATGAAGAAGATGAAGGAGTATAAATTTAGGTGTTCTTTCAAGTAAGATTTGATAACTGAAGAAACTGAGTAAAAGTATTGCCATAGTGTGTGACATACTGACATACCAATCTGCAACATACCAAACTGAGTTTCTTTTGCACTTCCAACCAAAGGGCAGGGGATTTTGTTCAGGGGATTTCCTATTGCTGAACTGTATAGGGGATTTTGTTCATGCCTTACGGTTCTCAATCCTATACATTAGGGTTCTGCACATGGGATTTTGTTCATGCATGACTCACTGTACAATAGGAATTGTAGAGCAAGCCTGATTTCTGGGGCACATTATAGCAGGCTGACTGTAATCATTCGATCGTTGTTGTAATGGCCGCCTCAGTGTCCAATGCCCCCTGCAAATTCTGGCTTGTGCGTGCATGATGCTGCCGATGTGGTATGCGTGTTGGATGGATGACTAAGGGCACGTGCGGCCGGCCGGCCGACAGACATGTGTGTTGTGCGTGCGTGTTGACTCGGGTAATCAGATGTGTGGTATGTGTTCCCAACAAGTGTTTGCGCCTCCCCACCAAAAAAAGTGTTTGCGTCAATGCGCGACTGAAAACAGTTGTTTCAACTTTTGCATTTTAGTTCAGAAACATGAAATCATTAGCACCTTCTATTATTTTAGTTCACTGGCACCTTCTATTTTTAATCATTAGCACCTTGTTATCCTGGTAGTAATCAAGTTCTTTATCAGGAGCTTGTCTAGAATATAACTGCATTGTAGGAATTGCATACTTATAGGAGCCATTGCTACATCTGGAGACTAATGGACTCATGTAAATTCGAGCTCTAGTTCTTATGTAATGGTGTACTGCTATGCATCACGTATGCAGGTGAAAACATGATAGAAACAAAGGTTTCTTGATGATATCAGTTACCAAATAACTGTTTTACATACAAGCTTCCTTTTACTTAGCCAAGAGAGGAAAATGATTTCTGATTTTAATTCAAAATATTATGGTGTCAGTTTCATTGCTTCACTGAATCAAGAGATCTTTTCCAAGAGGAGATGGATCTAGCCAGGTCCTGTTGTCATGTAAATATATGGGATTTTTTAGGGCCTATTGCTCGATATCTTCTCCATGGCCATGCCATCATTGCTCCAAGCCCAGGTGAACTATTTATCCTTTTGATTTCTTTACCTCCAGTTCTCCCCTTCACTTTCCATGCTTCTCCTCCATGTACAGACCTCAAGCTGGGGCTTGGGAAGCACCACGGAGACAGAAAGTTGGCACAATGCTCAGTAGTTAAGGAGAAAGAAGGTAACTCATCTCTCCACCATATATTTTTTTGGAAATTGTGCAGCTGCAGACATGCACTAATTTGTGATTTAGCACTCTGACTCTGCAGTTCAATTTTTTTATTAGCTGTTGATTGTGCTAGAGGTACAGTACTCAAGTTCCTGCTCGAATCAGTTTGATATAAGAGGTGGAGGATTGGGCCAAAATCTTCCTCTTTGGGATTTCTATGTTTGGAACAATAGTGTAAGTTGGGGATCTTTATTTCTGTTCAAATCAAATTACTTGCAACTGTATTCTCACGTGTTTCATATTTTTATGCATTGCGTATTCATGAGGTACTACAAAAGATTTTGTTGTGATGATGCAAAGCATGGTTTAATAATCTTTTACCCTACACACGTTACATCTGGTTTCATAAACACTCTGCTTTTCTCCACGTCAGCTACCTGGTCAGGTTAACAGAGTCAGTGGCTGTAAAGGATTTTGGTGATGATTCTGGTGAACGACTGAATGCCCAGTCTATCTCTATCGATTGCAGAATTGGTAAACCTCTCATCTATGGAGTGATATTGATTTGTCGATAGCTATCAAAAGGTTTGCTTCCCAATTTTAGCCACCTTCGCGTATTTTAGATGCAACACTTACAAAAGTGAGATAAAATTTAGATGGATAGCTCAGCCGAGAAAACACATTTTTTCTCCTTTGATTTCTTCTTGTCCAGGCCAGGAACCATCTTGCGCTCAACTAGATTCATGTTCTTCGATTCCCTTTTCCATCAAGGTAAACCCTTGGGTTCCTGTCTGTCTTTGTTCAATTGTCGTTCTCAATCAGTTTGTAGTCCATGTCTTCAGAGCGTGTACTCCCTCCGATCCATATTACTTGTCGCTGAAACGGATGTATCTAGACGTATTTTAGTGTTAGATACATCTGTTTGAGCTCCAACTAATTTGGATCGGAGGTAGTACATTTTTTGACATGTAGATCATATACTTTTAGTTGTATAGTTTACAGCTAGAGCATAACGAGCACTCATCTTCGGATCTGGATAATTTGTATGTACTTGAATTTTAGTTTGGGATCTGGATAGATTGGCTCATAGATTTATGATGTCATATACTGCCTGCTGAAACATGGAATTGATATTCTACTCCCTCCGTCCCACAATATAAGAATGTTTTTCAAGCTTGTTAGCTTGAAAAACGTTCTTATATTATGGGACGGAGGGAGTACCAATTAGTCAATGCTCTTCATAGTTGCTAAGCAGTGGACGTGGGCATCTTAATTCCTAAACACACCATTTCCAGTCGTTTTTATGACTCTAAAATTAGGTATTATACGTACTTTGTATGAGATTTAAAATTTTCAAAAAAGTATGTCTGTTTAATGATAGAACTAAGGGCCAATCGGCCCAAATTTGGGCAGGTCACCATGCAGCCACCCGATTTCAGCGATTGCAACCATGGATTTCACGTCCCTGTTTCGCCCGCCTCCCCCGCGCATGAGATTGACTCTGCCCCTACCTCCGTGTCCCGCTTCCCCATGTGTTCCCTGCCTCTGCCTTTGCCTCCACCTACGTATACCTTGCCCCTGCCTGCATGCAGCTCTATGGGGGAGGTATGGAGCCAGGGGAGGGAAACGGGTGAACAAGGGAGGATGAGATGGTGAGAGCGAGCAAAACAAGAGGACGAGAGATATGGTGAATCGGGACACACGATGGGAGACACACGATCTCTCACGATCCAACGACCCCGCGCACGACCGGCTGACTCTGTCGGTCGGCTGGGTAGAATCGTTTGCCTGGAATTAATGTATTGTAGCTGAGACGTGCGTTGCACGTGCAAGCTTACTAGTGAGTAAAAAGGGTGGCTATATCATCCAACTTAGTAAGATGTGAAACAATAGTTTCAGTTTCATAACCATGGAAAGGATCAGATTGAACCAAACTAATTAACTCTGGTTTGACAGAGAATTCATAATCCTTATCATCAATAAAGATAGGTGAAGTAGCAAACTTAGGATCACATTTCATTCTAGCATTCAGAGATTTTTCTTTATAGTTGCATAATAATTTCTCTATACCATCTCTATCTCTACAAGCAAGAATATCTCTAATTGTTTCTTCACTCATAACATAACCTTCCGGTACCTTAGGAAATTCATATCTAGGAGGGCTAGTTCTAGCAGGTGTTTCAGGAGTTTAAGTTCCAAGCTCATCATCAGATTCAACAACATCATGTTATATTACTCTAGCAATTTGTTTATCAAGAAACTCACCAAGTGGCACATCATCATTATCAAGAAAGCTACTAGCATCATCATAATCATTATCCCTAGCAGAAGTAGCATCATCAATAACTTGCGACATATAAGAATTAATATCATGTGGTGGTATTGCAAGTTTACTTATAACAGAAGGTGAATCTAAAGCAGAACTGGATGGCAGTTCTTTACCCCCCCCCCCCCTTGTCTTTTTTGGGAAAAATCTTAGTCTTAGCATCCTTCAGATTCTTCATAGTGATAATATGATAATAATCCCAAGTGACTCAACAAATATAGCTATGCTCCCCGACAACGGCGCCAGAAAAAGGTCTTGATAACCCACAAGTATAGGAGATCGCAACAGTTTTCGAGGGTAGAGTATTCAACCCAAATTTATAGATTCGACACAAGGGGAGCCAAAGAATATTTGAAGGTATTAGCAGCTGAGTTGTCAATTCAACCACACGTGGAGATTAATTATCTGCAGGAAAGTGATCTGTAGCAAAGTAGCATGATAGTTTTGATAATAGTAGTAGTAGGAATGGTAACGGTAACAGTGATAGCAGTAATTTGGTAGCAAGTGTAACAGTGATGATAGCAGTAGTAACTTAACAAAAACAATATAGGATAAATTTGTAGGCATTGGATCGGTGACTTGTTGGATGATATTCATCATGAGGCAGTTATAACCTAGGGAGATACGGCACTAGCTCCAGTTCGTCAATATAATGTAGGCATGCATTCCGTAAATAGTCATACATGCTTATGGAATGAACTTACATGATATCTTTTGTCCTACCCTCCCGTGGCAGCGTGGTCCATATTGGAAACTAAGGGGTATTAAGGCCTCCTTTTAATAGAGAGCCAGAACAAAGCATTAACACATAGTGAATATATGAACTCCTCAAACTACGGTCATCACCGAGAGTGGTCCCGACTATTGTCACTCCGGGGTTGCCGGATGAAAACACGTAGTAGGTAACTACAACTTGCAAGATCAGATCTAGAACATGGGTATAATGGTGATAACATAAACGGTTCAGATCTGAAATCATGGCACCCGGGCCCAAAGTGACAAGCATTAAGCATGACAAAGTCATAGCAACATCAATCTTAGAACATAGTGGATACTAGGGATCAAGCCCTAACAAAACTAACTTGATTACATGATGAATCTCATCCTACTCTGTACTGAATAGCGAGCCTACGAAGGAATTACTCACTCCCGGTGGGGAGCATCATGGAATTGGCGATGGAGAAGGGTTGGTGATGACGAAGAATGAAGAGCCCCTCTCCAGAGCCCCAAACGGACTCCAGATCTAGCCTCCCGATGAAGAATAGGAGGTGACGGCGGCTCTGTTTCTTGGATCATGATAATTCTTTCTCCCTGATTTTTTCTGGAAAAATAGGATTTTATAATGTTGATTTCAGGGTCCGCGGGGCCACCAGGTGGGGACAACCCACCAGGGCACGCCAGGAGAGGGGGGCATGCCCTGGTGGGTTGTGCCCACTCAGGTGCCCCTCTCCGGTGAATCTTGGTTCCAATTTTTTTTATTGCATAAAAATTCCTCGCAAAGTTTCATTCCATTCCAAGAAATTTTATTTTTGCACAAAAACAACACCATGGTAGTTCTGCTGAAATCAACGTCAGCCAGGAGTTAGTTTCATTCAAGTCTTGCAAATTAGTGTCCAAAATAAGAGGAAAAGCGTTAGGAAAAGTAGATACCTTGGAGACATATCAACTCCCCCAAACTTAAATCTTTGCTTGTCCTCAAGCAATTCAGTTGATAAAGTGAAAGTGAAAAAGAAAAAAAATCGAACACTTTTGATCTTGTTTGCATAAATAAGCTTAAACAGCACCCAGGTTTTCAGCCAACATTATAACTAACCATGTGTAGCGACCAGACCTCAAACAGTCTGATCTCTGTGCTCCGGTGTCATCCCTGGATCACTAATGCTGACACCACACAGTACTCGGAGGATTTATAGCAGAGTAGCAATCACACACTTATGACATCGAGTGTCTCAATAGAGAACTTATTACAATAAATATGGCTTAAGGCCATCTAATTACGATAACAGTGGAAAGCTTGGAAGATAAGCGAGTCCATCAACTCCAACGGCATCACTGAGTATAGAACCACGACCTAAAACTCCTTAATCGTCGTCTGAAAAGTATGCAACATTAACATTGCAGCCCGAAATGGGTCAGCACATAGAATATGCTGGCAAGGTAACACATAGAGAGTAATGGAATGAAACAGCTATACTATATGCATATTTCGCTGGTGGAAAGCTCTATGGTTACAGTTTTGCGTAAAGCCAAATTTTCCCTACTTCAAAGGAATAAATTTATTTAACTATCATGGTAGTTGTTAAACATTGAGAATGGTTGACAGCATTCTCAATCCCAATTAAGCATCATCATTAAACAAAACCCAAAAAAATTAATTTAGAGTAACATGTTGAGATTCACATGATAATCCAGGTACTAGATACTCAAGATGTCCATAACCGGGGACACGGCTAATCATGATTAGTTTAATACACTCTGCAGAGGTTTGCGCACTTTTCCCCACAAGACTCGATCGCCTCCATTTGGTTTCTCGCACTACATGGTGTTTGAGAAAACGGATGACCGAGACATAGTCTTTCAGAAGCGCTCGCACCTTACGATCGGGTAGACCGTACCACCTACATCCCCTACATCTGCTAGTCCACCACTGTAAGAGTTCGCACGACTTAGTCAACTATGCTAGAGCCCATAATAGCTTGTGGCTGCACACGGAAGTTTCTAGCATGAATAATCTCATGATCCCTTTGAGCCTAGGTGGTGGTCCAAAAGAAAACAGGCAAGTCCTGGATTACCCAGGTGCCTCAATCCACCCAGATGTGTGTTTATGTTGCCACCTTAGATAAACCATTAATTAACAATACTCACATCTGTCATGGATATCACTCACCCAATCCACGTCTACTAGCATAGCATGGCGATAAGCAAACGTAGAAGTAACTCCCAAAGGTTTGATAGTAAATAGGTAATAGGTACTACCTCAACTACTTCCCATCCCACAATTTAATTAGAACCTAATCATGCAATGTTTGAGGATTGATCTAATGCAATAAAACTGGGTAGTAGAAAAGGTATGATCAAAGTGTTACTTGCCTAGCTGATGATCCGCGAAACCTAGAGATTCGAAGTAATAGGCGGCGCACTCCGGGTGTTCTATCGCAGACAAACAAACAAGCATACAATAAGTACTCATCTAATGCACAGGTAAAAGTCAAATAAGAGATCTAACCAGAAGGTTCAACTTAAGAACTCCGGTTGGCAAAAAGAATCAAATCGAACGAAGCAATGAAAGTCAAACGGCGAAAGAAAACAACTTCATTCTACTAATCTGGATCTAAGGCAATTTTTACAATAGCAAAAACTTGTTTAAGTTGGTTAAACGGTTAGAGGGTTTCGAGACGAAACTCGAGGTGTTTGAATCACCTGATTCCGATAAACGAGCGAAAAGTTATACTAAAACGAAAATCGGATCAGGAATCGCGATCAGAAAAATCGCAGATTTAATCTGAGAAAAAGAAAAATGACGAACGTTCGCTAGAACGAATGAACGGACGAACGCTCGCTAATTAAATAAATCGGAAAAACCGATCTATTTAAAAAAACCGAATCTAAAAAAACCGACATAAATCAAACGGTTTTTCAAAAAAAATAAAAAAAAACCTGGCGCGGAAATCGAGGCGAACCTCGGGCTTCGTGCGGCGGGCGGCGGCGGCGGCGCTGGGGGCTGGGGTGG
>NC_041382.1:430584631-430629046 GCF_002162155.2 Triticum dicoccoides
ATAGCCTAGCGGGCCAGGAGTCCGGGTCGGACATGGCCCGTTAGGTTGGTTCGATTTTTTTAAATAATTACGCGCAGAAGAAAAGTAAAAAGAAATACCAAACGGACTCCAAAAATCCCGAAATAAATTTTGCCGGGCTTCTAGAATCAAGCCACATAGGGTGAACATTTATTTGGGCCTAAATGCAATTTTGAAAAACGCACATTTTTCCTAAATTCAAATAAAATAACGAAAAACTCCAAAATAAAATCTTATTTGATTTTATTATTAAATCCTCAATATTTCTTTATTTTGGGAAAATCATTTTATTCCCTCTCTCATATTTTTGTAATAGAAATAATTGATGATAAAATAAATAAAATCAAATGATCCTATTCTCATAAGTTGAGAAAACTCAAATATGAAAGTAAAGAATTTCCCAACTCTCTCCGTGGGTCCTTGAGTTGCGTAGAATTTCTAGGATGAAAACCAAAAGCAAATAAAATATGATATGCAATGATGATCTAATGTATAACATTCCAAATTGAAAATTTGGGATGTTACAAACCTACCCCCCTTAAGATGAATCTCGCCCTCGAGACTCGGGTTGGCTAGAAAATAGGTGAGGGTGGTCCTCCAGCAAATCTTCCTCTCGTTCCCAGGTGGATTTGTCCTCCATGTGGTGGCTCCACTGAACTTTGCAAAACTTGATAACCTTTCTGCGAGTGACTCGACTCGCAAACTCAAGAATCTTGACTGGTTTCTCCTCATAGGTCAAATCGTTATCCAATTGAATTGTTTCCAACAGCACTGTGTCTCTCAAGGGTATGTCAGCCATCTCCGCGTGACACTTCTTCAACTGAGAAACGTGGAACACATCATGAACTCCTGACAATCCTTCGGGCAATTTCAACTTGTAGGCCACTTCTCCCATACGCTCCAAAACTCGATATGGTCCTACAAATCGTGGCGCTAACTTTCCTTTAACTCCAAAACGCTTTGTTCCCCGAAGTGGTGATTCTCGAAGATAAGCTCTATCTCCAACTTCGTAAGCTGTCTCCTTGCGTTTAGAATTGGCATAACTCTTCTGTCTGGATTGGGCTATCTTGAGCCTATCACGAATCATTTTCACCTTCTATTCAGACTATTTAATCAAGTCAGGTCCAAACAACTGGTGGTCTCCAACTTCGTCCCATGACAACGGTGTCCTACACCTCCTTCCGTATAAGGCTTCGAAAGGGGTCATCTTTAAACTGGCTTGATAACTGTTGTTGTAAGAGAACTCTGCATATGGCAAATTGTCGTCCCAACTAGATCCATAATCTAGCGCATAAGCTCTCAGCATATCCTCCAAAATCTGATTGACTCTCTCGGTCTGTCCATCTGTTTGTGGATGAAAAGCTGTACTGAATTCTAGCCTAGTACCCAAAGTTTCATGCAACGGCTTTTAGAACTTTGAGGTAAACTAGGTTCCTCTATCCGATACAATGCTCCTTGGAACTCCATGCACACATACGATCCTGGTCATGTATATCTTTGCTAACTTAGCACTGGTGTAAGTGGTCTTTACCGGGATGAAATGAGCTACCTTTGTCAAATGATCGACTATAACCCAAATCGAGTCATAGCCTGAACGAGTCCTGGGCAATCCCATAATAAAATCCATGCCTAACTTATCCCACTTCCATTCGGTATCGGCAATGGTTGTAGCAATCCTGCCAGCTTCTGATGCTCTGCCTTTACTCTCTGACATACATCACAAACTGCTACGTACTCCGCAATATCTTTCTTCATTCCGGTCCACCAGAAAATATCCTTCAAATCCAAATACATCTTGGTATTTCCTGGGTGAATCGAATACGGTGAATCGTGTGCCTCTTGCGAAATCAACTTCCTGATCTCCGGGTCATTGGGCACATAAACACGGTCTTCAAACCATAGGGTATCATGCTCATCCTCACGAAATCCCTTAGCCTTTCCCTTGCTAAGTTTCTCCTTAATAGAAGCAATCTCCTTGTCATTCCTTTGGGCTTCTCTGATTTTATCCATCAATGTAGACTGAATCTCCAATGCTGCTACATAGCCTCTCGGAACTATTTCCAAACATAGTTCACGAAGATTTTCTGCTAACTCCCTTGGTATTTCTCCCGTCATTAATGTATTGACGTGGCTCTTACGGCTCAATTCGTCAGCTACTACATTAGCCTTTCCGGGATGGTAATGCAATCTCATATCATAATCCTTGATGAGCTCTAACCATCTCCTTTGTCTGAGGTTTAACTCCTTCTGCGTGAAAATGTACTTCAAACTCTTATGATCCGTGTACACCTCGCAATGGTTTCCAATCAGAAAATGTCTCCAAGTCTTCAATGCATGCACTACGGCTGCTAACTCCAAGTCGTGCGTAGCATAAGTCAACTCATGAGGCTTAAGATGTCGTGAGGGATATGAAACAACTCTCCCTTCCTGCATAAGCACTGCTCCAAGTCCTCGACGTGAAGCGTTGCAATACACCTCATAATCCTTGGTCTGGTCTGGCAAAATCAACACTGGTGAGGTAACCAAACGTTTCTTTAATTCCTGGAAACTAGCCTCACATTCCTCCGTCCATATGAACTTGGTATCTTTCTTCAACAACTCCGTCATAGGTTTCGCAATCTTTGAGAAATTCTCAATAAATCTCCGGTAGTATCCTGCGAGTCCAAGAAAACTCCGGATCTCTCCCACGGTGGTTGGTGCTTCCCACTTGGTCACGGTATCAACTTTAGTGGGATCAACTGCTATACCTTCTCCGGATATAACGTGTCCGAGAAATCCTACTTCCTTCAGCCAAAACTCACATTTGCTGAACTTGGCATACAACTGATGTTCTCTGAGATTTCCAAGAACCAAACGCAAATGTTCCTTATGTTCCTCTTCATTCTTTGAGTAAACCAGGATATCATCAATGAACACCACGACGAACTTATCCAAAAACTCCATAAATACTTTGTTCATCATGTTCATAAAATATGTGGGTGCGTTAGTCAGACCAAATGAAATAATGGTATATTCGTACAACCCATACCTAGTGGTAAAATCCATTTTGGGTATATCCTGTTCCCGAATCTTCAACTGGTGGTATCCTGATCGTAGATCGATCTTGGAAAATACCTTAGCTCCTTGCAATCAATCAAACAGATCATTGATCATCGGTAGTGGGTACTTGTTCTTGATGGTTACTTCATTCAATCCTCGATAACCGACAACCATCCTTAACGATCCATCCTTTTTCTCCACTAGAAGTACTGGCGATCCCCAAGGCGAAGAACTTGGGCGAATATATCCTTTATCCAGTAACTCCTTTATCTGCTTCTTAATTTCCACCAAATCCTTTGCAGGCATCCTGTATGGTCTCTTTGATATTGGCCCTGTGCCTGGCAATAGCTCAATCAAAAACTCAATATCTCTATCCGGTGGCATGCCGGGCAACTCTTTTGGAAATACATCAGGGAAATCCCTTACCACTGGTACTTCCTCCTACACAACTCCTGTTAAACAATTTACTTGAGTCCTCTTTGGCACATGTCGGGATACATACTTGATCCTTCTCCCTTCTGGGGTGGTAAGCAAAATTGACTTACTGGCACATTCAATATTCCCTTCATACTTGGATAACCAATCCATGCCTAATATCACATCCAATCCTTGGGATTCCAATACTATTAGGTCTGAGGGAAAAACATAGTTACCAATCCTTAATGGTAACCGATCACACCATCGACTAGCAATATATTCTGCTCCAGGCGAGGTTAATAACATGGGTGACCTAAGGGCTTGGGTTGACAGGTTATACTTATCCACAAATCCCCTTGAGATGTATCAATGATATGCACCAGTATCAAAAAGAACGAGTGCAGTAAATGAATTAATCAAAAACTTACCTATTACTGCATCAGGCTGAGCTTCAACCTCCTCCACGCTAACGTGGTTCACCTGTCCCCTGTTGAAAGGGTTCGGCTTCTTCCCAGAGCTTCCATTGCTATTTCCATTTTGTAATTCAGGACATTCATTGGCATAATGTCCGGTCTTCTGACACTTAAAGCAAGTGACTTGGCTCAGGTCCTTCTTGGCTGGGGTTGATGGGTTGGTGCGATTCTGGCCATTGCTTCCTCCATTCCCATTACCATTCTTGGTGCCATTGTGATGGTGCGTGCTACCTCCTCCATGGGTATGCTGAAAATGTACTCCCGATCTAGGGGTAAAACGTGGCTTCTGCTGAGCTCCTGAATTGTACTTTCCTTATCCATACTTCCTCTTGCGGTTCTCAATTTGCTGCTGCTTGCCTTCAATCATAAGAGCACGATCTACCAACTCTTGGTAGTTGTTGAAGGTTGCTACCATCAACTTCATGCTCAACTCATCATCAGTCCTTCTAGAAACTTCTCCTGCTTAGCTGCATCCGTAGCAACGTCATCTGGGGCATAACGTGCTAACTTAGTAAAGTCCTCCACATACTAGCCAACTGTCCGTCCTCCTTGGCGCAAGTTGCGAAACTCACGCTTCTTCATGGCCATAGCTCCTGCTGAAATGTGGGCAGTGCGAAAGGCCTGCTGAAACTGGTCCCATGTGATAGTGTTTATAGGGAAAGTGGCTGTGAAATTCTCCCACCATGATGCTGCGGGTCCTTCAAGCTGATGTGCGGCAAACTTCACCTTCTCCGCATCCGTGCATCCTGCTGGGGTCAACTCTCTAGCTGTCTTGCGGAGCCAATCATCTGCTACTATTGGCTCGGTGCTACTGGAAAACACTGGCGGATTCAGCCTAAGAAAACGGGCTAAGTAATCAACAGGTGGTGGTGGTGGTGGGTTGTTGTTGTTGTTCCCCTGGTTCTGATTCGGGACTAGCAACTACATCAATGTGTTCTGCTGCTGGATCAACTGGGTGAGCTCCGGTGGAAAGGTAAATCCGGGGTCACGTCTCGGAGGCATCTGAGGGTTTAGAAAAGATGAAAGTTAGGAATAGAGGGGGTCTAAAGAGAAAACACTACCCATATGCACATGAGGCAAAAGCAAACAATTCACTTCATTCATTCAAACAAGGGCATACAATCGATCTAACTATCACAAAAGTGCTCAAACTACTTTATTTACATGGTGGACTACTACTACTGATGAGGTGGTCTACTAGAAATATTCTTAGGTTGCAGACTCCATGATATCTGCTCCGGCTTCATCAACATAGTCATCATCGCTATCATCTGGTTCCGAGTCTGTGTAGTCGATGATGATGTAGTCTTCCGGGCTAATCTCCTTGGGTTCTTCGCCTTCATCTACTGGTGTAGGGCCTCCCATAAATATCCCGATCTTCATTGTTAGGTCGGCATTCTTGTCCACCAATACTTCAATTTCCTCTTCATAATCTTCACGTGTAGCCTTGAGTTCTTCCTCCAGTTCCTTGATTCTTGTCCTTGCCTTCTTCGGATCTATCATGTCAGCGCACATCTGGTTCTCCTGTCGTCGAATGTGCTGGTTTAACTCCTGGATAAAAGCTGCAATTGATCTATCCTTCCTGGTACTGATCATCTCCTAGTGCTCATCTCGGCGCCCACAAATCTGGTAGATAGTATCCTTGAGATCATTGTGGTAGACTTCTCCAATGCGTCCCATGGCGATGTGAGCTGCCATGCTCTTCCCTAGATTCCAAGTTGGTGCATCAAAAGAAAACTCTATGGGCTCAGTGACTGGCATGAACGTCCTTCCTGGAACTTGAACTTGAATCATCCAGCGCTCTTCTTCAGGTAATGTGGTGTTGTAGGTTCGGGTGAATCTTGGTACTCCTATGTTCAGGTATCTAGTGACTTCCTTCAAGTGACATCCAAAAGGTGTATCTTCATCCGGTTGTGTGAACTTGTTCCTTGCATCCGCCATCCTAAAAGTGTAGAAAAGATGAGGAGTCAGAAGAGAAGAGAGTGAATAGTGATCTAGGTCTTTAGCTTAGTGGTCGTGTCCTACAGTCAGCGTGTGCTTTGATACCATCTCTGTAGCGACCAGACCTCAAACAGTCTGATCTCTGTGCTCCGGTGTCATCCCTGGATTAGTAATGCTGACACCACACAGTACTCGGAGGATTTATAGCAGAGTAGCAATCACACACTTATTACACCGAGTGTCTCAATAGAGAACTTATTACAATAAATATGGCTTAAGGCCATCTAATAACGATACAGCAGAAGGCTTGGAAGATAAGTGAGTCCATCAACTCCAACGGCATCACTGAGTATAGAACCACGACCTAAAACTCCTTAATCATTGTCTGAAAAGTCTGCAACATTAACGTTGCAGCCCGAAACGGGTCGACACATGGAATATGCTGGCAAGGTAACACATAGAGAGTAATGCAATGAAACAGCTATACTATATGCATATTTGGCTGGTGGAAAGCTCTATGGTTACAGTTTTGCGTAAAGCCAATTTTTCCCTACTTCAAAGGAATAAATTTATTTAACCATCATGGTAGTTGTTAAACATTGAGAATGGTTGACAGCATTCTCAATCCCAATTAAGCATCATCATTAAACAAAACCCAAAAAAATTAATTTAGAGTAACATATTGAGATTCACATGATAATCCAGGTACTAGATACTCAAGATGTCCATAACCGGGGACACGGCTAATCATGATTAGTTTAATACACTCTGCAGAGGTTTGCACACTTTTCCCCACAAGACTCGATCACCTCCGTTTGGTTTCTCGCACTACATGGTGTTTGAGAAAACTGATGACCGAGACATAGTCTTTCAGAAGCGCTCGCACCTTACGATCAGGTAGACCGTACCACCTACATCCCCTACATCTGCTAGTCTACCACTGTAAGAGTTCGCACAACTTAGTCAACTATGCTAGAGCCCATAATAGCTTGTGGCTGCACACGGAAGTTTCTAGCATGAATAATCTCATGATCCCTTTGAGCCTGGGTGGTGGTCCAAAAGAAAACAAGCAAGTCCTGGATTACCCAGGTGCCTCAATCCACCCAGATGTGTGTTTATGTTGCCACATTAGATAAACTATTAATTAACAATACTCACATCTTTCATGGATATCACTCACCCAATCCACGTCTAGTAGCATAGCATGGCGATAAGAAAACGTAGAAGTAACTCCCAAAGGTTTGATAGTAAATAGGTAATAGGTACTACCTCAACTACTTCCCATCCCACAATTTAATTAGAACCTAATCATGCAATGTTTGAGGATTGATCTAATGCAATAAAATTGGGTAGTAGAAAAGGTATGATCAAAGTGTTACTTGCCTTGCTGATGATCCGCGAAACCTAGAGATTCGAAGTAACAGGCGGCACACTCCGGGTATTCTATCGCAGACAAACAAACAAGTCAAATAAGAGATCTAACCAGAAGGTTCAACTTAAGAACTCCGGTTGGCAAAAAGAATCAAATCGACAGAAGCAACGAAAGTCAAACGGCGAAAGAAAACAACTTCGTTCTACTAATCTGAATCTAAGGCAATTTTTGCAGTAGCAAAAACTTGTTTAAGTTGGTTAAACAGTTAGAGGGTTTCGAGACGAAACTCCAGGCGCTTGAATCACGTGATTCCGATAAACGAGCGAAAAGTTATACTAAAACGAAAATCGGATCGGGAATCGCGATCAGAAAAATCACGGATTTAATCCGAGAAAAAGAAAAAACGACGAACGTTCGCTAGAACAAACGAACGGACAAACGCTCGCTAATTAAATAAATCGGAAAAACCGATCTATTTAAAAAAACCGAATCTAAAAAAACCAACGAAAAACTGACGGTTTTTCAAAAGAAAAAAATAAAATAAAAACCGGCGCGGAAATCGAGGCGAACCTCGGGCTGCGTGCAGCGAGGCGGCGGCGGCGGCGGGCGGCGGTGGCGGCACTAGGGGCTGGGGCGGATCGGGCTAGGGTTTGGCTCGGCTGGGCCTCCCCCCTGGCTTATATAGCCTAGCGGGCCAGGAGTCCGGGTTGGACACGGCCCGTTAGGTCGGTTCGATTTTTTTTAAAATAATTACGTGCGGAAGAAAAATAAAAAGAAATACTAAACGGACTCCAAAAATCCCGAAGTAAATTTTTCCTGGCTTCTAAAATCAAGCCGCACAAGGTGAACATTTATTTGGCGCCTAAATGCAATTTTGAAAAACGCACATTTTTCCTAAATTCAAATAAAATAACAAAAAACTCCGAAATAAAATCTTATTTGATTTTATTATTAAATCCTCAATATTTCTTTATTTTGGGAAAGTCATTTTATTCCCTCTCTCATATTTTTGTAATAGAAATAATTGCTGATAAAATAAATAAAATCAAATGATCCTATTCTCATAAGTTGAGAAACCTCAAATATTAAAATAAAGAATTTCCCAACTCTCTCCGTGGGTCCTTGAGTTGCGTAGAATTTCTAGATCAAAACCAAAAGCAAATAAAATATGATATGCAATGATGATCTAATGTATAACATTCCAAATTGAAAATTTGGGATGTTACACCATGCCGATAATAACTCTTAAAGATGATATTAACTCATATCAACGACATAATCAGCTAGCGAGCAATAATAAGACATCTCCAACGGCAACATGTTGTCAAAACAACCATGACATAATATGACGATAGTGGTATCTCGCTAGCTCTTTCTGAGACCGCAAAACAAAAATGTAGAGCACCTCCAAAGTCCAAGCAATGACTAAACATTGTAATTCATGGTAGAAAAGATCCTGTCATGATGCACCCAACATTAGCTACACACAATGCGTAAGTCATGACAGCTGTTGGGGATATGACTTTTGGGTTAACCCGACCAGGAGGGGCCGGGTTAAGTCCTTGGCGGTTTATCAAGACAAGGCCCATGAAGACGCTTAAGGCGGTAGTCTGTTATGCAGATGACAAAGCCTCGAGCCTGAAGGCGACTTAAGGCCCAAATAGTTGTACACCATCATATGTATGTAACTTATAATATAAGGCATGTGCAGTTAGTCACCGAGCCAGACACGTTGTTTATGAGCTGGCAGCGACTCTGTAAGCCACCGGGCGTCAACCTGTGTATATAAAGGGATGACCCGGCGGCGACTTAGGGCAAAAGAGAAGAGATCGAAAGCTAGGTCGAGCATATTCGCTCCCTGGTAATCGAGACATAAGAAATACCACCTCAAACTGGATTAGGCCTCTACCTTCACCGCAAGGGGCCGAACCAGTATAAACTCCCAATGTCCTTTGTCCTGCTTACCCCCTTTAAGCTAACCTAGTTGCGATGGCTCCACGACTAAGTCCTCACACTAGGACATCTGTCGTGACAATCGCACGATAGTTGACGCCCACCGTGGGGCTAGCGCATGGTGGTTTCGAGTTCTTGAAGGGCAACTTCGAAGGGATCAAGGGATACGTTGTGGGCCGGATGACCAAGAGTCATCGCGGCAAGCTCTACATCGATGATGCAGGCCGGGGCCCCGGCGCCATCTCAATTGAGTACGGGTACTGGGTCCCCTTTGGCGGAATCCACGTTTTCATTGGCAAAATTGGCGAACCGGGTCCTGAGCCGGACATCTACACCGACATCATCGAGATGGCTCTGCGTGCGAGACCTGCCCAAGTTCAGCCCGCCATGAAACGTGGTTTCGTGGGGTTCATCCATTGAGCAGAACTTGAGGAAGGATCCGTGTCTGGTGGCGAGACGGAGATCTACTCTGATGGTGAGTCGTCCACGGGTGAGACTACTTCGTTGTACCAATTACAAGACGGTAGGCTTGGGGGCTGCTCTGATGGCGACAGTATTCCAGACCCCTATGAGCAGCCGAACCGGGTTGCAATCTTTATGGCCCGTACACAGTCAGTGCAGAATTCTTCAACTGCAGCAGCAATGATTTCCGGATCAACGGCGGCAACGACATTCGGGGCAGGAGGCCCTGCGCGCCCGCCGGCTCAGGTTTTGTCCGACTTATTAGATGCTTTGAAAACACTACTCACGGCAGTGGTTAACCCGATGAACCAAGATCAGCACAATGCGGAAGTCGCAAAATTGCGAGATCAGATAGCCCAAGCCAAGGAAGACCTGACAGCTAAGGACTCTAGGATGACCATGGAATGGGCTACGTTGGATGCTCAAGCGCAGCGGACTCAGTCGGAATCTTTCCGGATCATGCTAGATCAAAACGCCTCGAACAAAGTCATGAGGAGGAGGCATCAGACTCGTCTGCCTTCAGTCTATGAGGCGAGAAATCTCTTTAATACGCCTGGAGCAGGGACCAGTAACCCGACAGGGGAAAAATTTGTTGAAGCACGTGGGACGGGAACGTCGGCTCAGCCGCGCGCGACGGACCCGTCTCGCGAGAACAATATCCCACCATAGCACGTGCCGACGCCACCGGGTCATTACTCCAACCCTTTGGATAACATGATTGCGGCGTGATTGGCGGCTCTCCCAGTTGAAGGCGAGTTGCGAGCAGCGGTTGAAACACGAAGGCTAGAGAGCTAGTTCAGACAACATTGGTTCAGCAGCAGGCTTATTCTTACAGCCATGAGAGAATCCATTCAACCCCTCGCCCAAGCCAGAGTTATAGCAGACACATGGATTCCCCAGCAGTGTCAAGTAGTGAGCGGCGTTGTAACCCGTCCCATGGACATGGCCTACCCCGGAATAAGCAGGCTCTAATAGATCAGGATAGACAGCGTCGGGAGGCTGAGCTGGCGGCTGGGTACGCGGCTCATCATCCCTCGCCGGTTTATCCGACAACTTCGGTGGAAGTAGGCATGACCTCCTGATGCACGGGTGTGCCGTGTTTAGTGCCGGCTCTGCGTAATGAACGTCTGCCCAAGGATTTCAGAGGACCTCGTAAGGTGCCTAACTACACAGCCGACTTACCCCCTGAGGCATGGATTGAGAGTTACGAGATGGCCATGGAACTGTTGGAGGTCAGCAATGCCGCGTGTGCCAAGTACTTTACCATGATGCTGGATGGGACCACCCGTACTTGGTTAAAAGGACTACCTGCCAACTCCATTGGGTCATGGGCTGAGTTAAAAGCCCAATTCATCCAGAATTTTAAGGATACATGCAAGCAGCCCATGTCGATCGTGGATTTGGATTCCTGCGCCCAAGAGGAGGGCGGGTCAATGAAACACTGGGTGCACCGGGTTAAGTGTAACGCCCTCGATGCGGCTATAGCTCCCACGTGTGGAGGCACGACTTAGAGACATAACCGCATTGAAAGCAATGTCACAAGTTAGGCAATCTTCACAACATCCCATGTAATATAAATAATAAAAGGGGAGATACATAGTTGGCTTACACTCGCCACATCAATCAAGTACATAAATAGCATTACAACATTCAAACATTCATGGCCCGACTACGGCGCCAAAATAAAAGAACAACCCAACATGCGACACGGTCCCGATCACCCCAACTGGGCACCACTATTGATCATCAGGGAAAGACACATAGTATCGTTGAGAGTCCTCGTCGAACTCCCACTTGAGCTCAAGCGCGTCATCTAGAGCGGAATCATTAGGCCCTGCATCTGGTTTGGAAGTAATCTGTGAGCCACAGGGACTCAGCAATCTCGCACCCTCGCGATCAAGACTATTTAAGCTTAGTAGGTAAGGCAAGGAAAATATGTGGAGCTGCAGCAAGCGACTAGCATATATAGTGGCTATCCTGTTCGCAAAAGAGAGCGAGAAGAAGAGGCAAAGAGCGAGCGAGTAACTAGAGGGCATCCTACGGCAAGCATTACTCCAACACCGTGTTCACTTCCCGGACTCCGCCGAGAAGAGACCATCACGGTAACTCACACAGTTGATTCATTTTAATTAAGTTAAGGTTCAAGTTATCTACAACCGGACATTAACAAATTCCCATCTGCCCATAACCGCGGGCACGGCTTTCGAAAGTTCAAATCCCTGCAGGGGAGTCCCAACTTAGCCCATGACAAGCTCTCACGGTCAACGAAGGAATAGACCTCCTCCCGAGACATTCCGGTCAGACTCGGTATCCCGGTTCTTCAAGACACTTCGACAAGTTAAAACAAATCCAGCAACACCGCCCGAATGTGCCGACAAATCCCGATAGGAGCTGCACATATCTCGTTCTCAGGGCACACTCAGATGAGCGCTCCATACAACTAAAACCAAACCTCGAGTTTCCCCGAGGGGGCGCTGCACAGGACTCTAGTTTGGACCAACACTTAGAGGAGCACTGGCCCAGGGGGGACTTAAAATAAGATGACCCTCGGGCTCCGGAAACCCAAGGGAAAAAGAGGCTAGGTGGCAAATGGTAAAACCAAGGTTGGGCATTGCTGGAAAAGCTTTAATCAAGGCGAAGTATTAAGGGGTTCCCATTATAACCCAACCGCGTAAGGAACGCAAATTCCGGGAACATAACACTGATATGACAGAAACTAGGGCGGCAAGAGTGGAACAAAACGCTAGGCAAGAGGCTGAGCCTTCCACCCTTTACCAAGTATATAGATGCATTAAGATAACAAGGCAATATAATGATATCCCAACAAGTAAATAATGTTCCAACAAGGAACGGTCTCCAATCTTCACCTGCAACTAGCAACGCTATAAGAGGGGCTGAGCAAAGCGGTAACATAGCAAATCAAGGGTTTGCTAGGACATGGTGGGTTAGAGGTTTGACATGGCAATTTGGGAGGCATGATAAGAAAGTGGTAGGCATCGTAGCATAGGCATAGCAAAAGAGCGAGCATCTAGCAAAGCAAAGATAGTAGTGATTTCGAGGGTATGATCATCTTGCCTGCAAGGTTGTCAGAGTTGACTAGATCCTCGAAAGCAAACTCAACGGGCTCCTCATTAGCGAACTCGTCTCCCGGCTCTACCCAACCAAGACAAACAAGCAACAAGGACACAATCAACCACGTGCAAAACTCAAACAACATGATGCAAGGATGGTATGCTATGTGGGATGCAATATGTGATGCATATGCAAGATTGGACAAGGAATGAATGAACCTGGACTCTACTTGGAAATCCAAGTGTGCCACTAGAAAGATGAGATGAAATCGCTTGAAAACGATATAAAGAACGCCGGAATCGGAGTTACGGTTTGAAAATGGCAAGCGATTCTAATATGACCACGATCTACGATTTATAGCAAGTAGCCATCTAAATGCAACAAGATGAACATGCTACAGCACCCAAACATGGCATAAAAATACATGGCAGGGATCCACTCATGATGCTTAACAAAATACTAGCACTGAGCTACGGCCAATTCATCCATTAACAGGTTCAAACAAGCATGGAAAAAATGCATTTGGCAAACAGATCTCAGACTTAGTGAAATTAACACTTGTCTGGAATTTCAGATCAGATAGCACTCTTTGGAGCATGAAAACAATATTCTACAGGACCTGAACATGGCAAAGTAAAGCATGGCATGGAGCTACTCAAAGAGCTTAACAAAAGTCCCTTAGTGACCTTGAGCCAAAAGGGATCAGAAAATACATTTGCAAGCATGTGAACATGGCAAAAACATAATTAGTTCTCAGACTTAGGAAAACTGGAGCATGCTGAAACAGATATCAAGTAGGCATGTTTGCGAGCTCGATGCACTCACTACATAACATGTCATGACAATCTAAGCATACACCCATCAAGAATACACAAAATACAAGCTAGACATGGCAAGAACAATAACATAGCATGCACGGATCAACTACAACATCCTCGGCAAAATCGCTAACAAGTAGACAATCTGGCCAAATTCACGAAATGGCAAAAGTAGAGCTCGATTGACTCAAGTTAGGGTGCTCCATAATTGCAAACAAAGACATGTATGGATAAATCACTACAAGATTAACAAAACATCCTTACTGATCATCCTCAAAAGAGGCACGGATCACTAGGAAACAACATGAACATATGGCATAATGAGATAAACAGCCCAAAGACTTAGTGGAAATGCTATTCCCTGAAATCAGCATTAACGAATGCTCCACTTTGCAAGCTTGTGCTAGTCACCACACACATCATAAAAATACATGGGTTGCACCTCTGGAAATATGGCAAAGCATATAACAAAACTCATGAAGAGCTCAGGGGCATATCATGCACACAATAATCATGGCAAAAATGCCAAATATCTAATTGGAGCAGCAGATCTGGCAATTATCTCAAATAGCATTCTTCTAACAGCATTTCGGGCATCAAGATGAACTCAAAAGAAAATGATGCAGTGAGATGAAATGATGTGCTCTCTGAGACGAACATTTTTATATGCTATATGCCCAAAACGGAGTTACGGATGCAAAGTTACGGCACGATGAACAAGGTCATATGGATTTGAGAATCGGGGACTTTGAAGAAAATCACCACCTCGCGATCAGGGTTGACCCGGGCACGCAAAACGAGGCAGTGGCGGGGAAGATGAAGACGGCAGCCAGCGAGGACGGGGACACCGGATCCGACTCTCCCGCGGCCGGATCTGGCCGAAGACGAGGTCGGGGAGGCGGCGGCCGGTCGGAGGGCGTCGCGCGGCGTCAGGGTGCGTCGGTGGCCGCGGCGGCCCGGTGCGGCGCCGGCCGGAGGGAGCACCGGAGCCCGCCGGCAATGGCGTCTGCAGCGGCCGGCCGGGAGGAGGGGCGCCGCGTGCGGGGAAGAAGAAGGGCGCGGGGCGGCGCACAGGGATGGACCGGAGAGGGCCCCGCACGGGCTCACGGGCCCGCGGGGTCGGCGGCGATGTGGGCGCCCGGTCGGGCGAATCAGGCGGTGCCACGTGGCGGCGGCGGGAGGAAAACGGACATGTCCGTCGGCGGTAGTTTTGTCCGGCGGCGCGCGATGATGAGGGGAGCTAGGGTTTCGGGGGGAAGGAGAAGGAGAAATTCGGAGGGGTCTTTAAATAGGCATAGAGGAAGCTAGGAGTATCCAAATGAGGTGCGGTTTTCGGCCACGCGATCGTGATCGAACGCTCTAGATGATGGAGAGGGTTTTGGTGGGTTTTGGGCAAAATTGGAGGGGTGTTGGGCTGCAACACACACGAGGCCTTCTCGGTCCCTCGGTTAACCGTTGGAGCATCAAACGATGTCCAAATGGTATGAAACTTGACAGGCGGTCTACCGGTAGTAAACCAAGGCCGCTTGGCAAGTGTCGGTCCAATTCGGAAATGTTTAATCCCCACACCCGAAAGAAAGGTAGAAATGACCATCGGAGGAGAACGAAGCACCGGAATGCAAAACGGACAACGGGAAAAATGCTCGAATGCATGAGATGTACACATATGCAAATGCAATGCACATGATGACATGATATGAGATGCATGAAAACGACAACAACACATGGAGACAAAAACCGGAACCCAAGAAAATAAAATAACTTAACACCGGAAACGGCAAGAGTTGGAGTACATATTGGGTAAATCATATCCGGGGTGTTACATTAAGGCCATCCTACATTCATCGGATAACATCAATGCTGGCTCAGCAGTCCTCATGTTGGAGAAAAAACTGTCGTTTTGTGCCTCTTAAATGGAAGTTAAGGCGACTTAAGCGTCACTGCAATGATATGGGGGAGCTGATGGCGGCTATAATTAACCAAGGACCCTGAGTCTGATGATGACAAGCTGGGAAAGGGAAAGAAGAGTGGCAACACTAGAAACCAGCATCGTAAGCGTAAGGTTGATAATAATCTAGATTTTGTGGCCAATACCAACATGCAGAATAATGGTCAGCATCGTAAGGGCAATCCACCTCCACGGGCAGGAGGGTCAGGTATAAATCTATGCACCTTTGGAAGGACTGCAGGACAGACCGTCTACGCACCTTTGGAAGGACTGCCACATTATGAAGGAGTTCAAAAATTCGGACTTGTTCCAGTACAATCATGGACCAGGTGGCGGCTCAGGTTCCGGTTCTGATGGTCCGGGTCATGGTAGTGGCGGCTCTAACTCTGGTTTTCAGGGTCGCCAGAGTAACCAAGGCACTCAGGGCATTTACAGCCAACTGAATAATCAGGGGAATCAACAGCAACAGTCCGGGTACCAGAGTAACCCGAAACAGTTGAATAGTGGGCAGTACCATGTCTTCACCACAAGTTTATGCAAACGGGATCAGAAGCTTCATAAAAGGGCAGTGAATGCCGTTGAACCGACAGTTCCCCGTTACTTGCGCTGGTCGGAGCAACCCATTGTGTGGAGCCGTGAGGATCACCCGCCCCGGGTTGATAATCCAGGTCACCTGGCTCTCGTGGTAGCACTCCAAGTTGGAGGATATAAATTCACCAAAGTACTCATGGATGGAGGTAGCAGCATCAATATCCTTTATTATGACACCTTCCGTCGCATGGGGTTAACCGATAAAAATCTTAAGCCATCAAACACTATTTTTCACGGTGTGGTGCCTAGTAAGTCGGCATACCCAGTTGGGAAAATAGCATTGTAGGTTGCATTTGGGGATGATCATGATTCCAGATCTGAGACGTTGATCTTTGAAGTAGTAAAAAACAAGAGTCCTTATCATGCTTTGTTTGGACGGTCGGCTTATGCTAAGTTCATGGCAAGGACTTGTTATGTTCATCTACAACTCAAAATGCCAGGTCACAAGGGGACCATTATGGTACATGGAAGCCGGAAGATAGCTTTGGAGTGTGAGGAAGGTGATGCAGCCTATGCTGAGTCGGTCTGTGCAATAGAGGAGTTGAAATTTTACAAATACAATGTTGACCCGGTTGACATGACGTCTCTAAAAAAGCCAACTACGGAGCATGACCCGGCGTTGAAGTTTAAATCGGCAGATGACACCAAGCTAGTTGACTTCGTTCCTGGTGATTCGTCTAAGTAGTTCAGCATCAGTGCTAATCTGGATCCAAAATAGGAAAGCGTGCTCATCGAGTTCATCCGTGAGAACAGGGACATTTTCGCATGGAAGCCTTCTGACATGCCAGGTGTACTGAGGGAACTCGCTAAGCACAATCTTAACATTGATTCAAAGTTTAAACTGGTGAAGCAGTTTCTCCATCGTTTTAATGAAGAGAGGCATAAAGCCATTGGTGAAGAGGTGGCCCAGCTCTTGGCGGCCGGTTTCATTGTTGAAGTTTTTCATCTTGAGTGGTTGGCTAACCCAGTGCTGGTACTTAAGAAGAACGGCACTTGGTGTATGTGTGTGGATTACATGGATTTAAACAAGGCTTGTCCGGCTGATCCTCTTGCTCTCCCTCGTATTGATCAAATTATTGATGCTACGGCGGGTTGTGAGCGTTTGAGTTTTTTGGATGCTTATTCTGGTTATCATCAGATCAAAATGGTAGTTAAGGACCAGGAGAAGACAACTTTTATCACTCCCTTTGGAGCCTTCTGTTATGTGTTTATGCCTTTTGGGCTCAAGAGTGCCTAGGCGACTTACCAGCGATGTGTGTAGAATTGTCTTCATAATCATATTGGGCACAATGTTCATGCTTATGTGGATGGCATTGTGGTGAAATCCAGAAAGAAGGAAACATTGATAAATGATTTGAAGGAGACCTTTGATAATCTCTATGATGCTTAACCCAGCCAAATGCATTTCTGGTGTGCCGGTAGGCAAGCTCTTGAATTTTTTGGTGTCTAACAAAGGCATTGAAGCTATTCCGGAGAAGATCAAAGGCATTACTTCTTTGGCTAAGCCGGCGTGTGTCAATGATATTCAACATCTGGCGGGTCGTATTGCGACTCTAAGCCGGTTCATAAGCCGGTTGGGAGAGAAGGCTACCCCTCTATATCAGATGATGAAAAAGACATATAATTTTGGCTGGACGGATGCTGCTAATGCAACATTTGAGGACTTGAAGAAGCAGCTGGCTGAGCCGCCCATTCTTACTGCTCCTATTGATAAGGAGCCATTGTTTTTTTATGTGGCTGCTAATGCTCGTGCTGTCAGTGTAGCTATTGTCGTGGAACAGAAGGAGGCAGGCAAGGAATATCCAGTTCAGAGGCCGGTTTACTATATCAGTGAGGTTCTCATTTAGTCCAAGCAGAGGTATCCGCACTAGCAAAAACTTGTATATGGGGTGGTCATGGCCAGTCGGAAACTTAAGAAGTATTTTTTGGGTCACCCCATCACTATGGTTAGTTCTGCCCCTTAGGGGATATTGATGTCTACTACACAACATTCTTCTTGTAGACGTTGTTGGGCCTCCAAGTGCAGAGGTTTGTAGGATAGTAGCAAATTTCCCTCAAGTGGATGACCTAAGGTTTATCAATCCGTGGGAGGCGTAGGATGAAGATGGTCTCTCTCAAGCAACCCTGCAACCAAATAACAAAGAGTCTCTTGTGTCCCCAACACACCCAATCCAATGATAAATTGTATAGGTGCACTAGTTCGGCAAAGAGATGGTGATACAAGTGCAATATGGATAGTAGATAATGGTTTTTGTAATCCGAAAATATAAAAACATCAATGTAACTAATGATAAAAGTAAGCACAAACGGTATTGCAATGCATGGAAACAAGGCCTAGGTTTCATACTTTCACTACTGCAAGCTCTCTCAATAATAATAACATAATTGGATCATATTACTATCCCTCAACATGCAACAAAGAGTCACTCCAAAGTCACTAATAGAAGAGAACAAACGAAGAGATTATGGTAGGGTACGAAACCACCTCAAACTTATCCTTTCTGATCAATCTATTCAAGAGCCCGTAGTAAAATAACACAAAGCTATTCTTTCTGTTCGATCTATCATAGAGTTCGTACTAGAATAACACCTTAAGACACAAATCAACTAAAATCCTTATGTCAACTAGATACTCCAATGTCACCTCGAGTATCCATGGGTATGATTATACGATATGCATCACACAATCTCGGATTCATCTATTCAACCAACACAAAGAACTTCAAAGAGTGCCCCCAAGTTTCTACCGGAGAGTCAATACGAAAACATGTGCTAACCCCTATGCATAAGTTCACGAGTGGAACCCGCAAGTTGATCACCAAAACATACATCATGTGGATCACGTGCTATCCCATTGTCACCATAGATAAGCACATGCAAGACATACATCAAGTGTTCTCAAATCCTTAAAGACTCAATCCGATAAGATCACTTCAAAGGGAAAACTCAATCCATTACAAGAGAGTAGAGGGGGAGAAACATCATAAGATGGTCTTCCTAGTTATATCGCAAACCTTTTAGATAGACCTCCTAAGAACTATAATAGCAAAGCTCGCGATACATCAAGGTTGTACCATCTCAAGAACACGAGAGAGAGAGAGAGAGAGATCAAACACATAGCTACTGGTACATACCCTCAGCCCCGAGGGTGAACTACTCCCTCCTCGTCATGGAGAGCGCTGGGGTGATGAAGATGGCCACCGGAGAGGGATTCCCCCCTCCAGAAGGGTGCCGAAACGGGTCTAGATTGGTTTTCGGTGGCTACGGAGGCTTCTGGCGGCGGAACTCCCGATCTATTCTGCTCTCCGATGTTTTTAGGGTATATGGACATATATAGGCGAAAGAAGTCGGTCAGGGGAGTCACGAGGGGACCACGAGGGTGGGGGCGCGCCTAGGGGGGTAGGGCGCGCCTCCCTACCTCGTGGCTTCCTCGAAGCCTCCCTGACATCTACTCCAAGTCTCCTGGATTGCTTCCGCTCCAAAAATAACTCTCCTGAAGGTTTCATTCCGTTTGGACTCAGTTTGATATTCCTTTTCTTCGAAACACTGAAATAGCCAAGAAAACAACAATTTGGGCTGGGCCTCCAGTTAATAGGTTAGTCCCAAAAATAATATAAAAGTGTATAATAAAGCCCATAAACATCCAAAATAGATAATATAATAGCATGAATACTTCATAAATTATAGATACGTTGGAGACGTATTAGCATCCCCAAGCTTAATTCCTGCTCGTCCTCGAGTAGGTAGATGATAAAAGAAATAATTTATGAAGTGTGAATGCTAGCAGGTGCACAAGTTTGATCAATGATAATTTCAATCACCTTTTATAGCATCGTTATATATCATAACAGTAGCTCAACTCATAAGACTTTTCATGATCAAGTAACAAACTATTCACATGTAAAAGTATAGATCATAAACTTTCTTGAAAACTAACAAACCGTGTTATTAGTCATCAAACAATTGCAATTCATCTTATTTTCAGGAAGGGTCTATGTCAAAGCTTTGATTCAGCAAACTTCACATACTCAACTATCATTTAGTCTTTCACAATTGCTAACACTCACGTGATATTTATGGGTTCAAAGTTTTAATCAGACACAGAGAAAGATAGGGGCTTATAGATTCACCTCCCAACCTTTTACCTCAAGGGTAATGTCAACAATAATAGTTCATAATGCCTTACATCAGGTTATATATATTAGGATCTTTCCAACACAATGTGCTTGCCAAAGGATAAAATGTAAAAAGGAAAGGTGAAGATCACCATGACTCTTGCATAAGGTATAATACAAGAATAAAAGATAGGCCCTTCACAGAGGGAAGCAGAGGTTGTCATGCGCTTTTATAGTTGGATGCACAAAATCTTAATGCAAAAGAACGTCACTTTATATTGCCACTTGTGATAGGGACTTTATTATGCAGTCCGTCGCTTTTATTGCTTCCACATCAGAAGATCGTATCAAGCTTATTTTCTCCACACTAATAGGTCATACATATTTAGAGAGCAATTTTTATTGCATGCACCGATGACAACTTGCTTGAAGGATCTTACTCAATCCATAGGTAGCTATGGTGGACTCTCATGGCAATACTGGTTTAAGGGATGTTTGGAAGCACAAGTAGTATCTCTACTTGGTGCAAAGAATTTGGCTAGCATGAGGGGGAAAGGCAAGCTCAGCATGTTGAATGATCCATGACAATATACTGTATTTCAGATATAAGAAAACATAACCCATTAAGTTTTCTTCCTTTTCCAACATCAACCTTTTAACATGTAATATTTTAATGAGTGCTCACAATTACAAAAGATGTCCAAGATCGTATATTTATATGTGAAATCTCTCTTCGCTCAATATTCTTTCATGAATTGTTCAAGTGACCAATACAATGTTTGCTAACCTTCAATAAATTTACCACCTCTACTTCTTATATGTGAAGTCATTACTCCCCATGGGATAAGCATACGAAACATATAAAATTTCAGATTTATTATATTCAATTCATTCAACCATTTACTCATAGGATATATGTGAAGCACATGAATGAATAACAAACTACTCCGAAAGATATAAGTGGAGATCAATGAGTAGTTAAGTAATTATTTAGCTATGTGAAGACTCTCCCACTTAATAATTTCAGATCATGATATTTTATTCAAACAACAAGCAAAACAAAATAAAATTACATTCTAAGAATAGCAAACATTACGTGAAGAAGCAAAAACTTAGGATCAACCAATACTAACCGATAGTTGTCGAAGAAGAAAGGTGCAATGCCAACCGGGGCATCCCCAAGCTTGAGCTTTTGTGTCTCCTTAATTCCTCTCATATCACGGTCTCCCTAAATCTCAAAAGCTTCATCCACACAAAACTCAACAAGGACTCGTGAGATAAGATAGTATAAACCAATGCAAAAATCTTATCATACTCTACTGTAGAAAATCACTAAAATTATTATTCAACATTGCATACTAAATGCCTCTGCATATTTAATAGTCCTATCCTCAAATAGAATCACTAAACAAGCAAACATATGCAAACAATGCAAACATAACAGCAATCTGCCTAAACAGGACAGTCTATAAAGAATGCAGCAAGATCCATACTTCCCTAGATCCAAAAATTATGAAAGAAAATTCACACTGTGGTAAATTTATCAGATCTTATTATGCAAAAGGTTTCAACATTTTATCGCATTCTTACTTTTCTAGGGAATTTTTGCAATAGCGGTAAACTTTCTATTTTCAAACAGCAACATGTATACATGTAAAATAGGCATAGTAAAGGCTATCAATGCCACTTTTATTGAAATAAAAGATGCAAAACATTGTTCTAAATAACAGCAAGAAAATACTAACAAAATAAATTGACGCTCCAGGCAAAACACATATCATGTGGTGAATAAAAATATAGCTCCAAGTAAAGTTACCGATGAACGAAGACAAAAGAGGGGATGCCTTCCGGGGCATCCCCAAGCTTAGGCTCTTGGTTGTCCTTGAATATTACCTTGGGGTGCCTTGGACATCCCCAATATTAGGCTCTTGCCACTCCTTATTCCATAGTCCATCGAATCTTTACCCAAAACTTGAAAACTTCACAACACAAAACTTAACAGAAAACTCGCAAGCTTCGTTAGTATAAGAAAATATATCACCACTTAGGTACTGTTGTGAACTCACTCTAAATTCGTATTGGTGTAATATCTACTGTATTCCAACTCATCTATGGTTCATACCCTCCGATACTACTCATAGATTCATCAAAATTAGCAAACAACACATAGAAAACAGAATCTGTCAAAAACAAAACAGTCTGTAGTAATCTGGATCAAACGTATACTTCTGGAACTCAAAAAATTCTAAATAAATTTCTGGACGTGAGGAATTTATCTATTAATCATCTGCAAAAAGAATTAACTAAATAGAACTCTCCATTAAAAAATGGCAGCAAATCTCGTGAGCGCTAAAGTTTCTCTTTTTTATAGCAAGATCGCAAAGACTTTCCCCAAGTCTTCCCAAAGGATCTACTTGGCACAAACACTAATTAAAAGCATAAAACCACATCTAAATAGAGGATAGATGAATTATTTAATACTAAGCAGGAGAAAAAATCAAACAACAAAAATAAAATTGGGTTGCCTCCCAATCAAGCGCTATCGTTTAACGCCCCTAGCTAGGCATGATGATTTCAATGATGCTCACATAAAAGATAAGAATTGAAACATAAAGAGAGCATAATCAAGAATATGACTAGCACATTTAAGTCTAACCCACTTCCTATGCATAGAGATTTTGTGAGCAAACAATTTATGGGAATAATAATCAACTAGCATAGGAAGGAAAAACAAGCATAAATTTAAAACTTTAAGCACATAGAGAGGAAACTTGATATTATTGCAATTCCTACAAGCATATGTTACTCCCTCATAATAATTTTCAGTAGCGTCATGAATGAATTCAACAATATAAATATCACATAAAGCATTCTTTTCATGATCTACAAGCATAGAAAATTTACTACTCTCCACATAAGCAAGATTCTTCTCAATCGGAGTAGTGGGAGCAAACTCAAGAAAATAACTATCATGTGAGGCATAATCCAATTGAAAACTAAAATAATGATGACAAGTTTCATGGTTATCACTATTATTTATAGCATACATGTCATTATAATAATCATCATAGATAGCAACTTTGTTCTCACAATCAATTGGAACCTCTTCCAAAATAGTGGATTCATCACTAAAGTCATGACCTCTCCAAGTCCACTTTCATCAATATAATCATCATAAATAGGAGGCATGCTTTCATCATAATAAATTTTCTCATCAAAACTTGGGGGACAAAAAATATCATCTTCACCAAACATAGCTTCCCCAATCTTGTGGCTTTGAATATCATTAGCATCATCGATATTCAAGGAATTCATACTAACAACATTGCAATCATGCTCATCATTCAAATATTTAGTGCCAAACATTCTAATGCATTCTTCTTGTAACACTTTGGCACAATTATCGGAATCCTTATTTTCATGAAAGATATTAAAAAGATGAAGTAGATGAGGTATCCTCAATTCCATTTTTGTAGTTTTCTTTTATAAACTAAACTAGTGATAAAACAAGAAACTAAAAGATTCAATTTCAAGATCTAAAGGTATACCTTCAAGCACTCACCTCCCCGGCAACGATGCCAGAAAAGAGCTTGATGCCTACTACGCAACCTATCTTCTTGTAGACTTGTGTTGGGACTCCAAGCGCAGAGTTTTGTAGGACAGTAGCAACTTTCCCTCAAGTGGATGACCTAAGGTTTATCAATCCATGGGAGGCGTAGGATGAAGATGGTATCTCTCAAACAACCCTGCAACCAAATAACAAAGAGTCTCTTGTGTCCCCAACACACCCAATACAACGGTAAATTGTATAGGTGCACTAGTTCGGCGAAGAGATGGTGATACAAGTGCAATGGATTGTAGATAATGGTTTTTGTAATCTGAAAATATAAAAACAGCAAGGTAACTAATGATAGAAGTGAGCACAAACAGTAATGCAATGCGTGGAAACAAGGCCTAGGGTTCATAATTTCACTAGTGCAAGTTCTCTCAACAATAATAACATAATTGGATCATATAACTATCCCTGAACATGCAACAAAGAGTCACTCCAAAGTCACTAATAGCAGAGAACAAACGAAGAGATTATGGTAGGGTACGAAACCACCTCAAACTTATCCTTTCTGATCAATCTATTCAAGAGTCCATAGTAAAATAACACAAAGCTATTCTTTCCGTTCGATCTAACAGAGTTCGTACTAGAATAACACCTCAAGACACAAATCAACCAAAACCCTTATGTCACCTAGATACTCCAATGTCACCTCAAGTATCCATGGGTATGATTATACGATATGCATCACACAATATCGGATTCATCTATTCAACCAACACAAAGAACTTCAAAGAGTGCCCCAAAGTTTCTACCAGAGAGTCAAGACGAAAACGTGTGCCAACCCCTATGCATAAGTTCACGAGCAGAACCGGAAAGTTGATCACCAAAACATACATCAAGTGGATCACGTGATATCCCATTGTCACACAGATAAGCACATGCAAGAGATACAACAAGTGTTCTCAAATCCTTAAAGACTGAATCCGATAAGATCACTTCAAAGGAAAAACTCAATCCATTACAAGAGAGTAGGGGGAGAAACATCATAAGATCCAACTATAATAGCAAAGCTCGCGATACATCAAGATTGTAGCATCTCAAGAACACGAGAGAGAGAGAGATCAAACACATAGCTACTGGTACATACCCTCAACCCCGATGGTGAACTACTCCCTCCTCGTAATGGAGAGCGGCGAGATGATGAAGATTGCCACCGGAGAGGGATTCCCCCCCTCCGGCAGGGTGCCGGAACGTGTCTAGATTTGTTTTCGGTGGCTAGGAGGCTTCTAGCGGCAGAACTCCCGATCTATTCTGCTCTCCTATGTTTTTAGGGTATATGGACATATATAGGCGAAATAAGTTGGTCAGGGGAGCCACAAGGGGCCCACGAGGGTGGGGGCCCGCCTCCCTGCCTCGTGGATTCCTCGAAGCTTCCCTGACGTCTACTCCAAGTCTCCTGGATTGCTTCCGTTCCAAAAATAACTCTCCCGAAGGTTTCATTCCATTTGGACTCCGTTTGATATTCCTTTTCTTCGAAACACTGAAATAGGCAAGAAAACAACAATTTGGGTTGGGCCTTCGGTTAATAGGTTAGTCCCAGAAATAATATAAAAGTGTATAATAAAGCCCATAAAAAATCCAAAACAGATAATATAATAGCATGAATACTTCATAAATTATAGATACGTTGGAGACGTATCAGATATTATTCAAAATAGAGAAGCCACAGGTCGGATAGCCAAGTGGGCCATTGAGCTTGGACATCATGGTTTGAGGTATATGCCTCACACGGCCATCAAGTGTCAAGCATTGGTGGATTTCATCAATGACTGGACAGAACTGCAGATGCGTGAAGAAAAGCTAGATAACACATACTGGACTATTTACTTTGATCGGTCCAGGCAATTGGAACGCTCGGGGGCTGCAGTTGTGCTAGCTTCCCCTCGAGGTGATAAAGTTTTTTATGTTCTCCGGTTGATGTTCCCATGCACTAACAATGCAACTGAATATGAGGCCTTGCTCCATGGTCTTCAGATTGGAGATGAACTTAAGTCAGGTGAGGTTCTTTGGCAATTCAGATTTGGTAGCTCAACAAGTTTCTTGTACTTGGGATTCTAAGGATCCACTCATGGCGGCTTAGTGTTGAGAGGTTGATGCGTTATCAGGTTGAGCATATCGATCGAAGGAAGAACATTGCGGCTAATTCTTTAAGCCGTCTTGGCTCTCAGCGTTAGCCGGTGCCACCTAATACTTTTTTAGATATTCTGCATAACCCTTTAGTCAAGTTGCCTACAGAAGAAGACCTTGCTATTCCTGACCCAGAAGCACTATTGGTGGCGGCTCATCATGTAATCCCTGATTGGATAGTTCCATATTTGGCTTATATGACCCGGGGCAAGTTACTTGAGGATGAAACTTTGGACAGGCAGATAACCCGGTGGTCCAAGTCAATGACCATTATCAATGGAGTGCTACATCATCGCAGTGTCACAAGGGCGTTTCAATGTTGCGTTTCACCCGAAGAAGGCTGTGAGATTCTATGAGAGATTGTGGTCATCATGCCGGTTCTAAATCTCTTGTGGGTAAAGCTTTTCGTCATGGATTTTATTGGCTGACAGCTCATGCTTATGCTGAAGACCTGGTCAGTAGGTGTGATGGATGTTAGAAATTTTTACGACGAGCCCATGTGCCGGCTCAAGAATTGAGGATGATTCCAATTACTTGGCCATGTGCAGTCTGGGGGCTTGATAAGGTTGGACATTTCAAAAGGTCCAAGGATAAAAAAAACACCTCCTAGTGGCAGTTGACAAATTTATAGAGTGAGTTGAGGCAGAGCTGGTCAGTGAAGGTGATGTGGCAACGGTGGTTTAGTTCATTAAAAAGTGATTTTCCATTTTGGCTTTCCCCACGGTATAATAACTGATAATGGCACTAATCTATCTAAGGGTGCTATGAAAGAATTTTGTCAACATGAGCATATCCGGCTAGACGTGTCATCTATGACTCACCCCCAATCTAATGGTCAAGTTGAGAGAGCCAGTCAAGAGATCCTGAGAGGCATCAAGCCCAGGCTTATGGTTCCCCTGTAGAGGATGCCGGGTTGTTGGGTGGAGGAGTTGCCTTCCGTGTTATGGAGCATTAAGACCACCCCCAACAGACTACGGGTTACACGCCTTTCTTCTTGGTTTACGGAGCAGAGGCAGTTCTCCCTAGTAACATCCGTCATGACTCGCCCCTTGTGGTGGCTTATGTTGAAGCTGACAATGAAAAATCACGTCAGGAAGCACTTGACCTGTTAGATGAGGAGCGTGACATCGTGGTGGCTTGTTCGATGATCTACCGGCAAGATCTGCATCGCTACCACAGCCGTCGGGTTAAAACCAGAACTTTTCAAGAAGGTGATTTGGTGCTCCGGCTCATCCAGGATCAAACTGACATGCACAAGTTAGGCCCACCTTGGGAAGGACCTTTTGTGGTCAGTAGAAATTTGAACAACGGATCATACTACCTTATCGACATTCGAGAACACAAGGATTCACGTAAGTCGGAGGAGGAGACCCATCGGCCATGGAATATTGCTCATCTTCGGCCTTACTATACTTGAGCCTCCGGCTCTTCCAATGTACATATTTTTGACAATGTATATATATATATATTATATTTTTAATAAAATCCGGTGTCCCTGACAAAGCAGGGCCTCTGCCGTTACATCTCCCAGAATAATGAGTCTTTGTTACTTACAACATGATCACTTGGGGGCTTCTTGTTCAAACATAGATGTATTCACCAAAGAGAACATAGCGTCACTACCCTTTTGATCTGGTGCAACGCCGCAATTATGGTTACTTGGGGGCTTCCTGATCGTATTCGAATCATAGCGTTACTACCCTCTTAACCAAATATGTCACTTGGGGGCTTCCTGTTCAAACATATATAGGTGTATTCACCAAAGAGAACATAGTGTAACTACCCACTTGATCTTGGTAATTTGGCTATCAAGCCAATATGATAATTTCATAAGAGCACAACTCTGGTTATCTTGGTGATTTGGCCACCAAGCCAATATGAAAAATCATAAGAGCACAACTTTGGTTATCCTGGTAACTCGGCGACCAATACAAAACTATAAAATCATAAGAGCACAGCTCTGGTTACCTTGATAATTCGGCTACCAAGCCAATATGATAATTTCATGAGAGCACAACTCTGGTTACCTTGATAATTTGGCTACCAAGCCAATATAATAATTTCATGAGAGCACAACTCTGATTACCTTGATAATTCGGCTACCAAGCCAATATGATAATTTCATGAGAGCACAACTTTGATTATCTTGGGATTTCGGCTATCAAGCCAGTGTTATAAATTCACATGAGCATAGCTCTGACCTCCTTTGCGGGTTAATAACCGGGTTACATAGACCAAGGAGAGTCTGACTGCGTAGCACAGCTCAAACATAGGTTTGTGATGACCCGGCAGCATATGATGGCATTCAGTACTTGGAATTATTCTCTTTTTGTGTCATCACCCGTACTGCATTGGCATAATAAACCGGCAGTTTTTTATTATATATCACAGGAAAGATGTTTTTTGAATATATTCAATCATGATTAAACCGTCCCTGGTTATGAACTTTTTTAGTCACCAGCGGTTTTATATTGGGCATTATGACCCATCCCGGGGTAACCCGCCAGGACACTTGTAAACTGTTTGTATGCAGGAACATACTCAAATTGCTAAATAACATAAGCACAAGTGGCAAATCTTACATTGGCGGATCAACAATGTTACGCAAAGCAAAATATGCACGATGGCATAGAAGATCAAGAGTTTAAGCTAGCCTATTACAACGGCACCAAGTGCCCCACAGGAATAACTGTTTGAGCAGTCTCACAGAAAGCGGATGATAAGCCGGCCTACGGTTTACGACTCTTGGCCTTGTTGTGTTGAAGGTCGTGGCTCGTCTAGCCCCAGGTCATCTGCCTCCTCTTCACCCAATGGCTGGAAGTTAGTAGTCGACCAGTCGATCCCCATTAATGCTTAAGATAGATTCATCACTTATAAGTGTGGATGAATCAACATTAGGGGCATAAGTGTGCTTACGGATTGGAGGAGTCAGGTCCGGAGCATCATGAGTCGGGGCCTTCACCTTCTTATTATTGGCATCATAAACCGGCTAATAATGGGTCAGATCAGTTTCTTCAGCATGTTTGCTAGCCAAAGTACACATTTCTCTAGTAAGAGCGGTGAAGTCATCTACTGTAAAGGGTGATCCGTCTTCTTTTATGGTCGGGCAGCCGTTGGCTAAGTCTGCCGGCTCAAGATCGACTAGCCATGCTTTGGCCCAGGTAAGTGCAGTAAGGGCACCAGCTCTGGTGGCTGATGTTTTCAATTCCCCAATCCGTGCAGGCAGCATAGATAGTTTGTCCAATGTGTCTTTGATAAGGGTTGGAGCTAGTTTGTTGTGAGCAGCTGTGCAGATAGCTCGATGTGCGCCAGTATAGAGTTGCTCTATGAGTGTATAAGTAGCCTTCAGCTTCATCCGCATATCTGAACCTAGATGGGTAACCCGGGATCCTGCAATATTAAGGATGTTTGTAAGCCGGGAGCATGATGGATAAACAAATGTTCAAAGAGTAAGAGAAAATTATTTTACCAAAGACAGCAGCAGTCATGGCGTTAATTTTCTGCTTTAAGCCGACAAGTTTGGAAGATACCGGTTCAAGGGCCGCTTTCGCATCTTCAGCCCTCTTTAGTAGAGCTGCCTTATCTGTTTCCCAACCTATTTGTTCCGCTTTGAAGTTTTCCTTCATTTTTTCCATGGTTGCTAACGCACTAGTCAGCTCCTCCGTGGCCTTGGAGGTTTCTGCTTGCTGAGACTTAATATTTTCTTGGAGGTCGGTGACTTGGGATTCTTTGCTGCTAATCTCAGTCTGTAAAAGGTAAATAGTAAATAAGATGGTCAAACAATTATTTGAAGTCCCAAGCATAATACAAGTATTACACTTGGCACTTGGGGGCTAATGTCTATTACTTCTTCAAACATTGGAAAGTCCCAAGTACAATACAAGTATTACACTTGGCACTTGGGGCATAATGCATGTTGTTCTTTAAGCATGGCATTGTTTGCTGCCCTGGGTAAATAAGGATGATCCGACTTACAAAGACTATGACTGGAGTTATGGATTTATATAAGATATTTTAGTCTCGACTTAACATATTTCTTAAGCCGACCCTTGGGGGCTACAGACGCAATGTTGATTCTTGCTTGATTAAGAAGTCCCGGCTCACCATATTTATTAAGCTGGCCCTTGGGGCTACAAGGAGTGGATCAATGCAACTATTGAAGTTTACAGCACATGCTATTCTATCATGTTTAATAAACGTGGCGGCTAAGGGGAAGGATATTCATGTAACAAGAAATTAAAATGTTTACCTCACAGCGCTCCTTCATCAGATTCACTAAGCCGGCTTCAAAGTCCTGACTTGTGTACAGACGGTTCAAAAAACCAGAATGAAGATCTTGAGCGCTGAAATGAGCATAACTCTCCAAGTCCGTTTTCCACTTGCCTTTGTCTTCAGCAGCAATTTCCTCTTTAGCATTGTGCTTAGATAAGATATTAGGTTGACCTAGAGCTGTGAATCCAACACCGGTGACAACAACATCATCAATCTTCTCCTCGGAAGGTCTGATTGGGCTTGGTGGCTTACGGGTAGTCGGTTCAACATCCACATGGTCCATGGAAACTTCACGATCTTCTGGAGGAGAGTTATCTATCATGGCTTCTGCAGTTTGTTGAGGATGAGGAGACTCTGACTGCTTCTCCGGTTCAGATAGATTAATATCATCGGCCGGTTTAGTTAGCCTGGCCTTCTTGCTGGGTTTAGCTTGGCCCCTGAGAAATAATAGATAAAAGGAAGTCAAGGTGATGATCAGGCATAAGGTCGGATTAATTGAAACTAATCTTACCCAGGTACGGTTTTGAAAGCTGGAATTTATGTTCCTGTTGACTGCTAGAGGAGGAATGAGAAGTCCCCTGATAGTTTGAATCAGACGGGTTAAGAGGTTGCCGAAAATAACCCACCTTGGGGTAAAATATGTCAAAAATATGTAACACCTCTGGATGGCGTTTGCGAAGCAGAATGTTTGGTAAGCCGGCAGAAGTAATCACATTGCCACTATGTCGGGTCGTGCGGTGAGCTTCATGTTGCTGTTTCTCCAAAAGAAAGTTTGGATCCAAGTGAGCTATAGGGTGAGAAAAGCTTACTTTCCGGCTTTCTTGTCGGATTTTTGGTGTTGGCAGAGGTTCTGAGATGGAAGAAACAATAATTACCTCTGCGTCACCTGCACGGCTAGCTTCTGCATCGTCCTGGCAAACAATCATTGTCAATGAGATGAATAAAAAAGGAGCCAAGAGAATCAAGTTCTACCTCTGAGGCATGATCATCATCATCATCATCATCATCATCATCAATGTTTAAATCGGCGGACTCGGTAGTCTTCTTCTTGGTGGGCTTCTTGTGAGCCTTGGTTTTCACATGAGTCGGCTTGGCCGGTTTATCCTGTGTTCTCCTCTTCCAAAATGGATCATCATCCTGTGAAGATTGAGCAGATTATAAGTAGGTATCAAAAGATATGGATTAAGCATAAGAGGGGAAATTCTTACACCTGGCGGCCGGTTGAAGCAACAGAATGGACTAAGTCCGGTTTTGCTGCACTCTTTTATAGATTCATTCAGTAGCTTCTTCGTAGCTTCAGTGACTTCCGCATCAGGAAGCTGAATGTTACAATGGTGTTGAGGATGGTTTGCATCACCAGTATATTCACACATTAAGCCGGGGCGACGGCTTAATGGCAAAATACTCCAAGATATCCAGCACCAGGAAAAGTCGACGCCAGTTAAGACGTTGGCCATAAAGGCTCTGAGCTTTGAAAAGGCTAGTGAGTATTTGGCCCTTTCCCTCGAGTTGAGCCGTTGGGGGAGCGGATGAGTGTTGCTAAGTTGGTGTTCGCGGTAACCCGGTGTCGGTGTCAAAACCAGCGGATCTCGGGTAGGCGGTCCCGAACTGTGCGTCTAGGCCGGATGGTAACAGGAGACAAGGGACACGAAGTTTTACCCAGGTTCGGGCCCTCTCGATGGAGGTAAAACCCTACGTCCTGCTTGATTAATATTGATGATATGGGTAGTACAAGAGTAGATCTACCACGAGATCGAGGAGGCTAAACCCTAGAAGCTAGCCTATGGTATGGTTGTTGATGTGTATGTTGTCCTATGGACTAAAACCCTCCGGTTTATATAGACACCGGAGAGGGTTAGGGTTACACAAAGTCAGTTACAATGGTAGGAGATCTTCATATCCGTATCGCCAAGCTTGCCTTCCACCCCAAGGAAAGTCCCTTCCGGACACGGGACGGAGTCTTCGATCTTGTATCTTCATAGTCCAGGAGTCCGGCTGAAGGTATAGTCCGGCTATCCGAATACCCCCTAATCCAGGACTCCCTCAGTAGCCCCTGAACCAGGCTTCAATGACGACGAGTCCGGCGCGCAGATTGTCTTTGGCATTGCAAGGCGGGTTCCTCCTCCAAGTACTTCATAGAAGATTCTGAACACAAAGATAGTGTCCGGCTTTGCAAAATAAGATTCCACATATTGCCATAGAGAGAATAATATTTACACCAATCTAATCAATACGGACGTATTCCGTAGCGTGTCATACCACGACCAAGATTTTATCCGAGTCGTTTCATTATCCCACCTCAACGCGTTATGCGAGGCGGTTTCCTTGGCACGTCTTGTTAAAGCAGAGATCATGTCCCCTTATCCCGGGATTCTCATCAATACGGGCGTGGGTAACCCAACCGCGCCATTGATTACGGCTCTTGGTGATAAGCGAGTCTTACCAGGATGGTGGGGACATGTAGTTGCGTCCACCCATATAAGGGGATAAGGATCCACCTTTTCACCTATGCCTTCTTCCTCCTTCGCCTATCCATTCTTGTGCACTCGAGCTCCAGCGCCCAATTCTGCACTCCCCACCTCAACCTTCTCCAGCCAAGTCCGGAGCGGGAGGCAAGTGGATGGTCTCCTCCGTCACGGAGGGACACATCAAAAAGCTGAGGAAGGCCGGATACCTGTCTAATGACATCGCGTACCGGCTCCCGAAAAAGGGGCAGCTCATCCCCACCCCTAGGCCCCATGAAAGGGTGGTGTTCCTCTCCCATTTCCTCCGCGGACTGGGCTTCCCTCTCCACCCATTTGTCCGGGGGCTCATGTTCTACTACGGCCTAGATTTCCACGATCTGGCCCCAAACTTCGTCCTCAACATCTTGGCGTTTATCATCGTGTGTGAGGCCTTCCTCCGCATCCGCCCCCATTTCGGCCTGTGGCTCAAGACTTTCAACGTCACACCGAAGGTGGTGCGCGGCAACCAGGCGGAGTGCGGAGGCGCCATGGTGGGCAAGATGGCCAACGTCCTATGGCTCGAGGGCTCCTTTGTGGAGACCCTGAAGGGGTGGCAATCGGGGTGGTTTTACATCATCGAGCCGCGCGACGCTAAATGGGTCGCACCCCCCGAGTTCCGATCCGGACCCCCTACGCGGCTCACCTCCTGGAAGGAGACGGGCCTCTCTTTGGGTAAAAAAGGAGAGCTGACCAGACTCCAAACATGCATCCAAACCCTGGCGGACAAGAAGCTCAAGCTTGTCAACGTAGTCCAGGTTATGCTCATCCGCCTGATCCTCCCGTGTCAACAACGGGCTTTCAACCTGTGGGAGTTCGACCCAGCGCGGCACTAGACTCTAAGGAGGCTCTTCAACACGACATACGAAGATGTCTGGAAGGTGCTTTTCAAAGGTGCCGAGGCTCCCGCATCCGCTACCGAGGATCGCGGATTCAGCACGCAGCGTCACGCTCTCGTAGTAAGCTGTTTTTTCCTTTTATAGGATATCAGTGTTTCATAGTTTGACTCCATGCGGGATCTAAACTCCCTTACCCTTGACAGGATTGGCAGGTGACATCTGGACAGATCAACTGTCCGGCTCCTTTGCCTGATGGCCTAGCGGACACTCGCCTGGCGAAGCTGCTGGTTTCGGCACCTTATGTGGTGCCGGAGAAGAAGGCCGCAAAAAGGCCGCTAGGACTCGAAAGAGTGCCCGGCGCCAGGAGGTGTCAGATCCATCATCCGACGGTTCCGAGGCGTATTCCTCCCGTGAAGACGAGGAGGAAGAAGAAGAGACCTCTCCCCCCTCCAGCGAGGGGAGAGAAGAAAAGGAAGGTCGCCCTCTTTGCAGAGGCCGGAGGGTCCAAGAAGGGGAAAACCCTTCCTCCGGACTGCTCCACCAACGCCGACGGCGATGGAGAGGAGTGGCAGCCCAGGGCCAAGCCCCTGGCAAAATCATAAGTATCCGGATACCAGAGTAATTCATAGTATTCGTTTATTGCACAGCTTTCGCTTACGTCGAATATGTTTATGCAGCCCACCCAAAGACGAGCTCGACACGTCGTCGAGCGGATCACTGGACTCGTCGGATGTGAACTCGCTTCCGACGGCTTCCTCCCCCCGTCCTACGAACGACACCGAAGTATTGTCCCAACAGGTTCCAAGCCAGGAGGAGGTGGTCCTGCAGGCATCGCAAGGCGACCTCCCGGACTCCAGGAGTAAAGGGGATGAAACCCCTCAGGGCTCCAAGTCCGTCTCTAGGCCGGACACCGCTCCGGAACCTTCAAAGATTCCAGAGTCCGGCGGGGGACCTCCTTCCAAGAGGAGCAAGTCCACCGTGCCAGCGGCCCCCGTCCAACCGGAGGCGCCGGACAATATGTTGGAGGCGCTCCAAGGAGCCTCCATCGACGAGGAGCACCGCGCTATTATGAGTGCGGTGGTCCAGAAGGTTCAGTCCGCCAAAAGTGGACTGACTGAAGCTTGTACTAGCCTGTTGACAGGCTTTGACGTAAGTAAATAAAGTGTAAATAATAGTACCGCATAGACAATAGCCCCTGATACTCTGTTTGGCGTTCGGGAAGAAAAGCCGAATAGAGGATAAAATAGAATTCGCAGGAGTCTAACAAAAATGAGTCAATATGCATGTGCAGGCTTCCCTGCTTGCGTCCGCTGCACTGACTGCGGAAGTGGACACGCTACAGCAGAACCTCGAGCGGTCCGAGCAAGAGCTCGAGCGTGCCAAGAAGCAGCTCGAGGACAATGAAGGTAAGAAATACCTTGTTTTTAAATATATAAAAAGGTGCAATTGCAAAGAATGATAGGATTATCGTGGCTATTTTAGGGGCCACGTCTGAAGTGGCGACCCTTAAGCAAGCGCTGGTCGAGGCCAAGAAGATTGCGGCCTCGGAGCGCACCGAGCGGGAGAAGTATGAGGCCGAGGTTGGCAAGGTGCAGCAAGAGCTCCAGGCTCTCATGGAAAAACATGAGAGTTTGGAGCTTGACTCTAAGACGCAAGTGTTCGAGCTCGCGGTGGCTATTGAAAACGCCAAGTTTGCCAAGGCTGAATCCCAGAAGACCCTCCAGGAGTTGGATGAGGTGAAGAAGATAGCAGTGGGTAAGGCATTCTTTATGCAAAGTAAACACATAAACGTGAGTTACTTGTTACTTACCCGAATCCGGAGCTCTCCAGGAGCATTCGCAGATCTTCCCCGGAGCGTGTCCGATGCCGCTGCATTCTATCGAGCCGAGGAGGGCAGCTCGACAGAGAAGGTGTTCTGGTCTCAGTATGCTGAGGCCGGACACCCCGTGCCCCTGAGCCACTAGCTGAAGCAACTGGTCGAGCTCCACAACGCGGCCGAACATGCCATGAAGGGCCTCATTGTTCGGCTGTGGCCTGGAGGGGTTCTGCCTAGGAGCTATTTCGGGCTGGTGCGGTGGTTGGTGGAGGCCTGTCCAAGGCTCGAAGTCATCAAGCGCTCCGTCTGCATTGAAGGTGCCCGTAGGGCCCTTGCTTGTGCTAAGGTGCACTAGGGCAAGCTGGATGCTGAGAAGCTGGTGAAGGACGGGCCACCGCCGGGGAAAGAGCATCGCAAGCCCGAGAATTACTATAAGGATGTTCTGAAGGGTGCCTGCCTTGTGGCGGATGAATGTTCTAGGGATGTAATTTTTGAGTGAAACTTGCTCATTTTGTCCTGTGCGCTGAAAACTTGTTTATATGCTCTAAGCAATGCTGTTGGAATTTAAAATATTACCTTCTGTGCGGCTGTTTATCAATTCTGAGAGATGGCGAGTCATCGGCTTCTAACCCCATGCCGCTAGTGCTGGGGTGTTCGGGGATAAACCTGAGCGCTCTTTTTCCCATGTTTGGGTCCTTCGAGGGAGGCGCTCAGCCCAACGAACAAGGCAATCGGACTATAACGCGTGAACACTCTCACTTAGCCATAGAATTCTATAATTTTAAATTTCGGCGAAGCCCCTGGTATTCAGAAGACCGAGTTCGGGGCGCTATCCACGCCTTGGCCGGACAGAGCCGGCTCCTCGCCCTAAGCGGCATAAGTCTTTAGGGACTCGAAAAAACCTCTCGAACAGCGACCAGCTCTCGCTTCATCATGACAGTAAGTTTTAGCTTTCTCCACTGAGGTGCTCGACCCAGCTCAACTGGGGCACAATCGCAGTGGTTCTCCTAGTTCTACCTTAGCCGATATAGCGGAACGTAAGGCACCAAAACATAGGAGCCGGGCAAACCCAACTATTGATCCAAGACATGATTCGGAGCCGATGCATATAATGCTATAAGTTCGGGGTGCCGCACTTGTTAAAGTGTTCGGACTTCTCACACCATATCGAGGGGTACTAAAGCCCTTGGCGTATTTTGGCCGTACCAACGTGTACGGGTGCAACATGTCGTTAAGGAACATATATAAAAAAAGGTAATGCAAAAATAGACGAAAGCTATGCATTGTTTATTAAAAAGGGGTGCGATCAAGGCATAACGATACAAGTAATGCGATAAGTGGAAGGTTGGACTAGTTAACATGTCCGCTCCAGGGGCAAGCTGCAGAATAGTATGCGTAATGGGTACACAAAAAGAAAGCAAGAAAAATAAATCTAAGCATGGATGATACAATGAAAAAGTGTGAACACCGACAAATGGAATAAGTGAACATGAATGTAATATCGTTGAGAAACACATACTCCCCCATGCTTAGGCTTTTGGCCTAACTTGGTAATCGATCAGAAGCCTGAATAGTAGTTGGGGTACTGAGGAGCGGGCATCCACTGATACCACTGCCGAGGTTCCTCCTCTGCCTCTGCAGTAGCCTGAGCGTTCTGGTAGGCGATGATATCTGCAGGCATAATCCTATATCTGCCCCTGGCAATAGGATCAAACAAAGTAGGAGCAGGCAATGGAATAATATCACGAGTTTCCATGCTAAAACCAGGTTATAAGGAATAGGAATGTCAGGAGATTTATCATCAGTAAAATGGTGGTGATCCATGGCAGTATGGTCTAGGTAAACCTTTGTTAGAGGGTAATCGTGAGGATATATCTCAACCTCGAAGTGAGTCGCCAAACGAGTAGCATAAATTCCACCATGAATTTTACCCTTGGATTTATTAAGGTGGAGGCGACGAGCCACAATAGCTCCCAAGCTATAAGTGTTGCCGCCCTCTAATGCACGACACAAAACAACAAGGTCTGGTGAGCTGAGTGCACCCACCTTCTCCCTAGCAAGCAAGCATTTTGCAATGAAAAGAGCAAAGTAATGAACCGCAGGAAAATGCAAGCCAGTGGCAGTGATAGTTGACACCCCTCTCTCATCTCCCACTGTCAAAGTGCGATAAAAAGTCTCAAACTCCGCCCGCCTAGGCTTGGCTAAGCTCCCATCAGAAGGGATCATGCGTATGTCACAAAATTCAGTAAGTGGTATGTGATGGTTTTCAGTATATAAATCAAAACTCACTTTAGGAGGATTATTCCTAGGCAGGAAAGTAAAGCTTTGAACAAATATGTTTGTGAGGATTTGGTGCTGTTCACACTCATCTGCAATGAAGTCGGTGAGGCCGACGTTAGCAGGATATTGCGTGAACTCCTGAAGGATTCCAGCCTCTTCCAGGAACAGGGTGTGCGGCCATTCACACGGTCGTACTTCCGCCAACCTCCGGGGATGAAGATCACTATCAGATGACTCCCCAATAAGACCCTTGAGTTCTTCTTAGAGCCAAACTTCCAAAAGATATTCATGGTTTTCCTATGAACAAAATTCTAAAATTTATTAGCCCACAAAAGTTTCTCAATAGAACTTCACAAAAATGATACCAACTACTCATAGGGATACATAGAGGCCATATCAAGCATTCAACCCACTTAGAACACTAAGAATTCAACATGCAAGCTCATCTACAACCGCACCAAGAGTAGCTAATTATTCAAAATATAAACCACTAAAATAAAAACTAATTGGACAAATGGTGGAGTCACATACCAAGCAACAATCCCCCGAAGCAGTTTCGAAAACGGAGCTCCGAGCAAACATATTGAAATCCGTGGGATTGAGAGGAAGAACACGAGAGAGAGACCTGTGGGAATTTTTTGTGTGGTGGTAGGTGATGATGTGGTATGAAGAGATAAGTGAGGGGGCCTACGTGGGGACCACAACCCACCAGGGCACGCCTGGGGGTCCTGGCCCGCCCAGGTGGGTTGTGCCCACCTGGTGCACCTCCCTCTGACATTATTTGCACCAAAAATTCTTAGATAATCAGAAAAAATCGTACTAAATTTTCAGGGCATTCCGAGAACTTTTGATTTGGGTCATTTTTTTATTGCACAGGAAATTCAGAAAACAGACAAAACTTGGCATTTTATTTTTTTAACTAATAAAAACAGAAAGCAAAAAGTAGGGATAGATGGTAGTGCTTACTAAATTCATCAAATTTATACCACTCAAAAAAGATCCATTAATAAGGGTTATCAAGTATTATTAACAACCATTTTTGATTAGCATGAAACCGAAGAACTTTTGTAAATCACTTGTTACCTGAATAGGGATATGAATGTCACCAACAATAAGCATTTCATATTTATTTTTGACAGTAGGTAAAGGTATTTGAAAACTTCCAATAGTGATTGTTGGGGATTTTTCAATAACATTAATACCATTCACTTAGAATTATTTCTTCAGAAAGTGCACCGTATGCTCATTACCATTGATATGAAAAGTGACCTTCCTTTTATTGCAATCAATAACAACCCCTGTAGTATTCAAGAAGGGTCTACCAAGGATAATCGACATGTTGTCATTCTCGGGCATCTCAAGTATAACAAAGTCAGTCAAAATAGTAACATTAGAAACAACAACGGGCTGATACGTCTCCAACATATCTATAATTTTTGATTGTTCCATGCTATTATATTATCTATTTTGGATGTTTTAATGGGATTTAATATGCTCTTTTATATTATTTTGGGAGTAACCTATTAACCGGAGGCCCAGTGCTAGTTTCTGTGGTTTGCCTATTTTAGTGTTTCGCAGAAAAGGAATATCAAATGGAACGAAACCTTCGCAAGGATCTTTCTTGGAACAAATGCAAACAAGGAGACTTGGAGTGGAATTCTGGAACTCCGTGAGGCGGCCACGAGATAGGAGGGCGCACCCAGGGTTGGTAGTTGCGCCCCCACCCTCGTGGGCCCCACGAAGCTCCACCGACGTACTTCTTTCGCATATATATATATATTCTTATACCCTAAAAACATCAGGGGAGCCACGAAGCCACTTTTCCATCGCCGCAACCTTCTGTACCCGTGAGATCCCATCTAGGGCCTTTTTCGTCGATCTACCAGAGGGGGATTCGATCACAGAGGGCTTTTACATCAACACCATAGCCTCTCCAATGATGTGTGAGTAGTTTACCATAGACCTTCGGGTCCATAGTTATTAGCTAGATGGCTTCTTCTCTCTCTTTGGTTCTCAATACAAAGTTCTCCTCGAAGTTCTTGGAGATCTATTCGATGTAATACGTTTTGCGGTGTGTTTGCTGAGATCTGATGAATTGTGGATTTATGATCAAGTTTATCTATGAATAATATTTGGTTCTTCTCTGAATTCTTATATGCATGATTTGATATATTTGCTAGTCACTTTGAATTATCGGTTTATCTTGGCCTACTAGATTGATCTTTCTGGCAATGGGAGAAGTGCTTAGTTTTGGGTTCAATCTTGCGGTGTCCTTTCCCAGTGACAGTAGGGCAGCAAGGAACGTATTGTATTGTTGCCATCGAGGATAAAAAGATGGAGTTTATATCATATTGCTTGAGTTTATCCCTCTACATCATGTCATTTTGCTTAAAGCGTTACTCTGTTCTTATGAAGTTCATACTCTAGATGCATGCTGAATAGCGATCGATGTGTGGAGTAATAGTACTAGATGCATAATTGTTTCGGTCTACTTAAGACTGACGTGATGACTATATTCATAATCATTGCCTAGATATTCTCATAACTATGCGTTCTTCTATCAATTGCTCGGCAGTATTTTGTTCACCCACCGTAATACATGCTATCATGAGAGAAGCCACTAGTGAAACCTATGGCCCCCGGGTCTCTTTCTTACTATATTGCATCTCTTTTTATTTACATCGCATCTCGTTTACTATTCTACAATCTTTTCTTTACAATCTATACAATAAAAATACCAAAAATATTTATCTTATTATCTTTATTAGATTTCACTTTTGCGAGTGACCGTGAAGGGATTTACAACCCCTTTAACGCGTTGGTTGCAAGGTTCTTGATTTTTTGTGCAGGTACTAGGTGACTTGCGTGTTATCTCCTACTAGATTGATACATTGGTTCTCAAAAACTGAGGGAAATACTTACGCTACTTTGTTGAATCACCCTTTCCTCTTCAAGGGAAAACCAACGCATACTCAAGAGGTAGCACGGGCATATCCTCACAGATTTCGATAGGTATGGCAGTTGATTTATTAGCCATTTGCAAAGATATTTTAGTAGGTGTGAGTTTATTCAAATCAAGTCTTTTATATAAAGAGAAAGGAACAACACTAACACCATCTCCTAATCACACAAAGCAGTTTTCACATAATTCTTTTTGATGGATCAAGGTATAGCTGGAATTCCCGGATCTCCAAGTTTTTTAGGTACTCCATCCTTAAAAGTGTAATTAGCAAGCATAGTGGAGATTTCAGCTTCCTATATTTTTCTCTTATTTGTGATGATGTCTTTCATACACTTTGCATAAGGAGGCATTTTCAAGATATCAGTCAAGCGAGTACGCAAAAAGACTGGCCTCAGCATTTCAGCAAAGCGTCCAAATTCTTCATCATCATTCTTTTTATTTGACTTAGGGGGGAAATGCATAGGTGTTTGAACCCACGGTTCTCTTTCTTTACCGTGTTTTCTAGCCACAAAGTCTCTTTTATCATATTTTTCATTCTTAGGTGTGGGTTATCAAGATCAATAGGTGGTTCTATCTCAACATCATTGTATGGTTCTTTATTATTTGGTTGGGAGTCTTCATGAACATCAACATTATCTTTTTCATTATCACTAGGTGAGTGTTCATTACCAGACTGAGTTTCAGCATCAGAGATAGAAGTTTCATTATCATTGTCAGGAGGTTTTACTATTTCAGGTTCACTAGAAGCATGCATAGTCCTATCATTTTTCTTTATCTTTTTCTTTTTAGAAGAACTAGGTGCACTAGTGTTAGCTCTTTGTGAATCTTGTTCAATTATTTTTGGGTGTCCCTTAGGACAAAGTGGTTCCTGAGTCATTTTACCTCCTCTAGTTGCAACTCTAACAGCAAAGTCATGCATATTATTATTCATTTCATCAAGAATTTCTCTTTGAGATTTAGCAACTCGTTCTAACTGAGTTTGAACCATAGAAGCATGCTTTCCAACACCTCTAACATCATTTGATATTCTAAATAACAAGTCACTCAAGCGAGCAATCATATCAGAATTGTATTTCAATTGTTTCATAACATTTGCATTGAAGTGATCTTGTTTTCTAATATAGTTTCAAACTCATAAAGGCATTGTCTAGGATGCATATTGTGAGGATTTTCATTATCATTGAACTTCATAAGAGAATTTACTTCTGCCACCTTAGGCAGTGGTGGTGTATTAATCCCACGTATTTCTTCAGTGGGAGGTAAATTTTTAACATCCTCAGCTTTAATACCTTTTTCCTTCATAGATTTATTTGCCTCTTGCATATCTTCAGGGCTGAGATATAATATACACATGTTCTTCAGAGGGGTTTAGACGGTGGTTCAGGAAGAGTCCAATCATCATAATTTTTCAATATGTTATTCAATAATTCTTCAGCTTTCCCAACAGTTCATTCCCTGAAAACACAACCAACACAACTATCTAGGAAATCCCTAGAAGCATCGGTTAGTCCATTATAGAAGATATCAAGTATTTCATTTTTCTTAAGAGGATGATGAGGCAAAGCATTAAGTAATTGGCAAAGCCTCCCCCAAGCTTGTGGGAGACTCTCTTCTTTAATTTGCACAAAGTTAAATATTTCCTATAAGGCAGCTTGTTCCTTATGAGCAGGAAAATATTTTTCAGAGATGTAATAAATCATATCATGGGGATTACGCACACAACCAGGAACAAGAGTATTGTACCAAGATTTAGCATCACCCTTTAATGAGAAAGGAAATAATTTGAGAATAAAGTAATAGAGAGTTTTCTCATCATGAGTAAAAAGGGTGGCTATGTCATTCAACTTAGTAAGATGTGCCACAATAGTTTCAGTATCATAACCATGGAAAGGATCAGATTCAATCAAAGTAATTAACTCTGGATCCATAGAGAATTCATAATCCTTATCATCTATAAACATAGGTCAAGTAGCAAACTTAGGATGACATTTCATTCTAGCGTTCAGAGATTTTTCTTTGTAATTGCATGATAATTTCTCTAGATCATCTCTATCTCTACAAGCAAGAATATCTCTAGTAGTTTCTTCACTCATAACATAACCTTCCGGTACCTTAGGAAATTCATATCTAGGAGGGAGAAAGGAAATAATTTGAGAATAAAGTAATAGAGAGTTTTCTCATCATGAGTAAAAAGGGTGGCTATGTCATTCAACTTAGTAAGATGTGCCACAACAGTTTCAGTATCAGAACCATGGAAAGGATAAGATTCAATCAAAGTAATCAACTCTGGATCCATACAGAATTCATAATCCTTATCATCTATAAAGATAGGTCAAGTAGCAAACTTAGGATGACATTTCATTCTAGCGTTCAGAGATTTTTCTTTATAATTGCATGATAATTTCTCTAGATCATCTCTATCTCTGCAAGCAAGAATATCTCTAGTAGTTTCTTCACTCATAACATAACCTTACGGTACCTTAGGCAATTCATATCTAGGAGGGCTAGTTCTAGCAGGTGTTTCAGGAGTTTCAGTTTCAAGCTCATCATCAGATTCAATAACATCATGTTGTATTACTCTAGCAATTTGTTTATCAAGAAAGTCACCAAGTGGCACATCATCATTATCAAGCAAGGTACTAGCATCATGATAAGCATTGTCCATAGCAGAAGTAGCATCATCAATAACTTGCAACATATCAGAATTAATATCATGTGGTGGTATTGCAAGTTTACTTATAATAAAAGGTGAATCTAAGGCAGAACTGGATGGCAGTTCCTTACCCCCCCCTCGTCTTTTTTGGGAAAAATCTTAGTCTTAACATCCTTCAGATTCTTCATAGTGATAATATGATAATGATCCCAAGTGACTCAACAAATATAGCTATGCTCCCTGACAACAGCGCCAGAAAAAGGACTTGATAACCCACAAGTATAGAGGATCGCAACAGTTTTCGAGGGTAGAGTATTCAACCCAAATTTATAGATTCGACACAAGGGGAGCCAAAGAATATTTGAAGGTATTAGCAGTTGAGTTGTCAATTCAACCACACCTGGAGATTAATTATCTACAGCAAAGTGATCAGTAGCAAAGTAGTATGATAGTTTTGATAATAGTAGCTGTAGGAACGGTAACAGTAATAGTGATAGCAGTAATTCGGTAGCAAGTGTAACAGTGATGATAGCAGTAGTAACTTAACAAAAACAATATAGTATAAATTCATAGGCATTGGATCGATGACTTGTTGGATGATATTCATCATGAGACAATTATAACCTAGGGCGATACGACACTAGCTCCAGTTCGTCAATATAATGTAGGCATGTATTCCGTACATACACACGTTTTTTGTTGTTTTGTGTGAACACCGAGGCCATCGCCGGCGAGGGTGAGAAGGAGGTTAAGCGGCAACACAAATATGATGCCTCGCAAAAATAAAAGTGAGGGACCTATTGTGGTCTTGAGTGATGGTTGTTGAGTTAAGAGCGTGTGTTATGTTTTCTCTCCCGTTGCAACGCACGGGCTCTTTTGCTAGTGTGTGTGTGTGTGTGTGTGTGTGTATATATATATATATATATATATATATATATATATATAGAGAGAGAGAGAGAGAGAGAGAGAGTAGCACTATTCTGATCCTGGGATCAGAATAGTTATTTGGATCACGGCGGCCCTATATAGGCCCGATTAGGTCTTGCCAAGATCTCGAAAACAAAAAAGGAGAAAACTTGGCCGGTCCATCAAACCCATTCGACCGGCCCATTCCCCACGTCTCGACCTTCCCA
>NC_041382.1:430629489-430724622 GCF_002162155.2 Triticum dicoccoides
GATCCGGCCAAACCACGCGCTGCCGGCCGCGGATCTCGTGCACATGCATCCCGCCGCAGATCCCGCGCACACCACGGCATTCCATCCACACCACCTCAGGTCATTCCCCTGCTGCCTCACCACCACGCGCCGCCGCCGAACCATTCTGATCCCCACAGCCTCCCTCGCGTCTCCTGCAACCTCCACGCTCGCCGTCGGTGCGGCCGACCTCCGTATGCTGCAACTACCCACCGCTGCCCCACGCACTCCCACCATGCATGACCATGTCTCACTTCTTGCCAGCACCCGTGCATCTCCCGTGCATGTCCTCTGCACATCCGCGGCTCTTGGTCACCATGCGCCCCTACCTGACCTTCATGGGGTGCCAGCCGTGACCTTCATCGCGTGCGTCAGACCACAGGTAAAAATGCAGGAGACAACCGTGCCTCGCCCATGCCATGGGTGTGGCCCTAGAAGAGGTGCAGCTGGCCTTCGCCCCGCACCCCTGAATGAGTAGTAGTTAAATTGATGATCACAACGCTCGCGTGCGGCTCTCCCTCTCTTGTTCTTTCTCCCTGTTTGTATTTATGCCTAAACATTGAAAACAATTCAATGTGTAAACTGTATGTACAATTGCCTGCTAGATGAAGCTCAATGTGCAAAATATATTGTTTTCGTTTCAGTGGACGTCACCTTCTTCTGGCGTGAGGACGGCCCCTCCTTCAGGGCAAGGTGGATTTGGACTTCAGCAGCAGTACGAAGAGCACTTCGAGGACATGGGGTGAACTCAGAAAAATTCGCCGCCCCTTGCTTTGGCGAGCTCAGCTGCTCGTCGTCGAGCATAAAGACGCGAGGAGATCGAGCTTCCCTACTATGATCGACACGGTGTTCTACCGTTTGCTCTATCGTGTGTGCCCGTGGCCTACCAAGTGACCTTCATCCCTGTTAGCTTCTTCTAAATTCCTCCTGCAACCGTGCAGCGCTCCTAGTGCCCAGCACAGGCTGCGCCTTCCTCGGTGCCTCTCATCGACCTTCCCCATAGACAAAGTAAAAAAGGTTTTGGACTTTAGCAAAAAGTTTTGGCAAGGCAGCTCACAAAAAAAGCAGTGATCGTGGTCTTCTAAGTAGCCTCGATTAAAAAAAGTAACCTCGATCTCGGCTACTGATGGTCACCATATTGTAAATTGATGCAAAGAACATGTTCTGATTATGTGATGTGTACATGCTTGTTGAAATGTCAATGAGAATTGATATTTTGATATTTTTCTTCTTCTTGAGGTTGTTTTGTTGATGTTTGAGAGTTAATATTTTTGCAAGTTGAAAACTCCAGGTTATGAATTTCAATGGATGTGAGACTTCTTTTGACATTTCACTCTTAAAAAAGAGCTACCAAAAATTTACCTCACATGTTGACACATCCGTGCTCATATCTTCAACCTCTTTCATGTATGTTCTGTGTTCAAAATTGCTCAATGAAAATTATGTTCGGAGAAGTTCATATATTACTACGTGGAAAAGTCATGTATTAAAACTACCCAGTAAGTGAAATGTTCTGCACACCATAGTTCACTGTAGTAATTCGTACAACTCCAGTCCAATGTGTTGATCTCCTTCACTCCGTATTCACATTCCAAAAAAATTGTTATGTTGTTTACGGGAAAAATTTTGTTGCTAGAATTTTCATATACGTATTGTACTATTAGAAATATCTAATTTAGACCTTCATATTGTCAGACTCTCGAAAGTTGGGAAAATTTAGAAGTTTGATTCACAAAAAAAGTAAAAAGAAGAAACCACACGTCCTGAAGTTCAAGCATGTCTAGTTTGTGGAGAAAAAAACACACACAAAAATTAAGTAAACCAAGAAGTCCAAATTAAAATAAAGCAAATCGATGTTTATACAAAATTCAGATTTTCCAAATTATTAAAGAATGAAAAAGCAAGCTAAAAAACAAGAAGTTAAAATTTTAAAAATAGAGCAGTTGAAAATTCATAACAAAAAAACTATTTTCATCATTTTCTGTTACAAAATGAATAACAACAAGAAGTCCAAATTGAAAAAACCAAGAAGTTCAATTTTAAGAAATGGAATAGTTCAATGTGTGTGAAAACCAAGATTTTCCTCATTACAAAATAATAAACAAAGAAGTTTGATTTCCAAAAATGGGGCTTTACAAAAATTTAAAATTTTCCCATTACTAATGAAAAATCAAGAAGTTGAGTTCAACATAACCAAGAAGTTGTACGATGTTTGTTACAAAACTAGGATTTTTTCCCATTACAAATGAGTAACACCAAGAAGTCCAAATTCAAGAAAACAAAGAAGTTCAAATAAAATAACGAAGTACTTTGATGTATACAAAAAACTCAAATTACTTCCTACTATAGGAAAAATAGAATTCTAAAGTTCAATTTATAAAATGTTTGATCCATATTTAAAAAACTATTTTTTTTCTAAAAAAATGCTAAGAAGTTCAAATTAAAATAACAGAGAAGTCTCAAGTAAATAAAAAACTTTCTCCCGTTGGAAGTGGTTCCTATTAGAATTTTCTCGTTACTAAAACATTGCGTCTTTTCGACAAGCATGAAAAATAGATGTATATGGAAAAATCAATTTATTTTGGTTTCTAGGAAAAATAGAAGTATGAAAGTTCAATTTAAAAATATTTGTTTGATGCTTATTTGAAAACATATTTTTTTCTTAGAATAAGACTAAGAAGTTCAAATTAAAATAACAGTGAAGTTTGACTTATCTAAAAAGCTCAGATTTTTTCTACTTACTAAAGAATAAAATGAAGAACTTCAAATTAAAATAAAATGAACAAATACAAAGAGTTGTTGTTTATTAAAAAATCTAGGATTTTCACAGATATCCATTTTTGTTAAATTATCAAAGATAAAGTTCAAATTGAGAAGGTAGTCAAATTTGATGTCTATTTAAAAATTGAATTCAATTCTTTACTCAAAATATAAAAAAGTTGAAGTTCATATTGAAACAACAGAGAAGTTCAGAGTTTATTAAAACCTAGGATATACCTGTTCAAAAAATAAAAAATAAAATGCCATTTTTTGCACTTTTAAAAACAACTCATAAATGAAAAAAGGTTGCTAGAAGTTCAAGTGCTCGACGAGTAAAAGTTCAAAAAAACTTGCAAGAGAGGTTCACCATACATTTAGATGTCCAAAATACATAAAAAATATGTTGTTTTTTGTGTTTTAAACCAGAGAGAAGTTCAAAGTGATAACAACCGGAAGTTCACATACTACACGGTGTGTATTTCATATAAGAAAAATACAATAAAGTGAAATAGAGTGAAGTTCAAACAGACATGCCCCAGAAGTTCAACTACTTCACGCAATGCAAAAAAAGCACGTCAAAAATAGAGTGAAGTTCAAACAGACATGCCCCAGAAAGTTCAACTACTTCACGCAGTGCATTTCCGTTCACGATGAACGCAGAAATCATGATCTCGCCATTTTCTAATTTACCTCAAAACTACAGTAATATCATTTGTGTAAGTTTCAAGTCCTCGGTCAGAGAAAGTTTAAAAAAAATATTGTGAGAGGGGTTTGTACAAAAGGAGTAGCATTTATGTAATACTAACGAATGGATGAGAAAATTACAAACGAATACGTCACAGAAGTTCAACGTGAAAACAGCATGAAGTTCAACAACTACACTGAATGAATTTCAGATGAAAAACTTTTAAAATCATCATGAGTATGAAAAAATGATGAACACGGGAAAGTTATGTGCTTACAATAGCTTTCCACTGGTATATCACTTGCTCAATTCTGGTGAGTGGATGGAGAGTTACGAGCAGTGGATGGAGACCTACGAGCAAAAAAATCACGTGAAAAATAGAGTGAAGTTCAGGTACACGCGCCCAGAAGTTCAGGTTCTTCACGCGGTGCATTTTCGAAGAATCTGTTTCGCGATAAAGGCAGAACGCATGATCCCGCCGTTTTCGAAATTACTTGAAAACGGCTAGGAATCAGAGAAAACCATCAATATGAAAAAGTTTTGCATTTTCCATAGCTTTTCAGCAGTATATTATTTGCCCCTTTCCGAAAAAGTTTGTACAAATTACGGCGAAAATACGTTTTTCACCATTTTCGAAACTGACTTAAAACCGTAAAGAATTGGTAGAAACAATACATACCAAAAAATTTCGCATTTGTTCAAGATTTCCAACACCATATCATTTGTTGCATTCGGACGGTTAAAAATTTAGCTCGAAAATACTAACTCGGTAGGACTTGGACCATTTTCTAAATTACTCTTAAACCATTCAAAACTAGAAAAAAACTTTAAGATGAAAAAGTAGTGCATTTTCATAAGCTTTCCAACACCGTATCATATGCCTCCATTGGATTAGCCGTTTAGAAATGACATCGAAAAAACAAACTCAGCTATTCGGTTTACGAAATTTTACGTTTTTTCAAATTACTCTTTAACCATAGGGAATTAGAGAAAACTTTCAACATGTGGAAAGAGCAGTTTTGCAGCAGCTTTCCAACGCCATATTATATGCCTCATTCCGATAAGCGGTTTAGAAATGCGATCGAAATATGATTCGCGTTTTTTGTGCGAAGAAAAAACGGTTTTCAAAACTGCTCTTAAACCGCTTATATTTTGCCAAAAATTTAAGTTGGGTCATGATATTGGTGTCCATAGCTTTCCAACGGTATATCGCAAGCCCCATTTGGGCAATGTTGGCGGAAGTTCAACCTAGTTCACAGCGAAGTTCAACGTTCTATTAGCGGGGCAGGTCTGGTTGTGATCAGGTCAGGTTGTGATCAGAATATTATTCTGATCCCGTGATCAAAATAGTGTTTATATATATATATATATATATATATATATATATATATATATATATATATATATATTCTGATAATATTATCAGAATAGTTATTCTAATAATACTTCCGCACTGCATGCTCAACGCGAGGGCACTGCACTTTCTTTAGGAAGAGCACTGCATTACACAGACTAGTGAACTTCGTGTCGGAAAAACCTGCGCGTAGTGTTTTTTTGGTACTGTTTTCGCTCTAATTTTTTAACCGTTTATTGGAACGAGGTGTGTAATATATCGTTGGAAAGCTACGGATTAGGCTCAACTTCGCCATGTTGAACACTTTTCGAGATTCCCCGCGGTTTAAGAGCAGTTTAAAAAACGGTGCGGCCCATAAAGAGTGGCAGCGAGAGTTTTTTTGCGTTTTTTCTAAACCGCTCATCGGAATGAGGCAAATTATACATCGTTGGATAGATATCGTCGAGGCGCATCTTTTTCATAACTTTGTTTTCTCTAATTCGTTATGGTTTAAGAGCAGTTTCAAATTTACTAAATCGTAGAAATTATGTTTTACAAAAAAAATCAAATTTTTGGTACTGTTTTCGCTCCAGTTTTTTAACCGTTTGTCGAAACAAGGCATGTAATATACCGTTGAAAAGCTATGGACGAGGCGCAACTTTTATGTGTTGAAATGTTTTGAGATTTCTTATGGTTTTAAGTTAATTTTGAAAATCGTGCGGTGGACAACAAGTGACAGCGGCCTTTTTTCGCGAAATATTTACAAACTGCTGATCGGAATGATTCAAACGATATGCCGTTGGAAAATATCGACGAGGCACAAATTCTTCATGTAGAACACTCTCTGTAATTCTTTACGGCATAAGAGGAATTTCAAATTTACCGAAATGCGGACACTCTGTTTTTCATGACACCTAAATCGACGTGGGTACTTCATCCGACTGAAAACCACACTGCATCGAACGAAAAACCGCACTGCATCAGATGGGTAAGAGAACTGCATGGTTTCTTTTTTGTGGGACATCAATTTTTGAAGACGAGGAAGAAAACAGCACTGCTTTTAGACTGAAAACCGCACTGCATCAGACGATCTAGTGGACTGCATGATTTCTTCTTTGTGGGACGTAAATTTTTGAAGACAAGGAAGAAAACCACACTTCTTTTTAAACTGAAAACCGCACTGCATCAAATGGGCAAGCGAACTTCATGATTTCTTTTATTTATACATAAATTTTCTCGCATGAGTTTTTGTTGTCTTTTTCGACTTTATTTTATCAACGCGAGTGGACCGCAGATACGAGGGCAAGTGAACCGCGACATATATCAAAGTGAACTGCATTACTATTGTTGTTTCACTATTTTTTCGCATTTTTCATGTTGGGCACAAGTGAACACCATCACTCTCAAAAGTTAACCACATCCGTGGACCGAACAAACTAAGGTGTTGCATTGATATAGTGAACCACAAAGGAGTTTTATAGCGAACCACGTGAGAGAACAAAGTGTGATGCAAACCATATATCCATTCATTCTTTTACACAGCCACCCACACATACATACACCCAAAATCAACATTGTCATCAGCTGAACCAGAATTGAGGACTAGCGAACCAAAATCAACACTGTGCAGAACAATATGGCGAATAGCCACACCAAAAATTATTTGGAATTTTCAAATGAACCAGAAAACAAAAAACACACCACAAAGGATCTGTGCATAGAGTAACCGAGTGCACTCTTTTTCTCTGTTTTTTTGGAACTAGACGCATATGCTCCTAAACTAGACGCGAGGCTGGAAGGCTTGCAGTGCCACCGCAACACTGCATGCCTCATGGAGCTAGACTGCAACTCCATGTGCCGTTCCGTCGTCATCATGGAGAGGTTGAGGGAGGTCCTGCTCACGGCTCTGTGCATGCAAGCTACAGAACTGCTTTTGCCCACACAAGCAATTTGTGCGCCGGCGGACTGCATCGACGATCGAGACGACCTGCATCGGGGAGCGGCCTGTACAACATCAGTGAAGAACAACGAGAGGAGCAGAGGTGAATGAGAGACGGGGCTATCATGCTCGCCGCCGTTAGTGGACTGTAGGAGGCGTCAACGTGCACATGACAGGGCTGCACTGGAGGTTGCAATGTACTGCACCAAGAGAGAGAAAAAAGGATGAACAGAGCACTTCACCAAGGATGCCATGGAACCGCACCTCTTCGCGTTGCCGCACTGTATCTGGGAAAAAAGCCTCTCCAAAGGCAGCGGTGCAAGGGAGCCAGAGCTTAACACAGGTGGGGGCGATGCGTACTGCAGGTGCCCGTGGGATGGACTGCAACAGCAGGGTGAACCATGATCTGTGGTGTGGACGATGTCGCCGAGCATGAACTGCGACATGGAAGAGGGGCGTTGACAGCGATCTACAGATTGGGGAGGAGAGAGTTGTGGGGGTTAGTATGGCAATCTGCTTCGGTTGTAGGGGAGTGAGAGTGGCCAGAGCAGGCGTTGGTGAGGAGAGGCCACGACTGCACCGAACTAGGGGACGAGCTACAGGCGCCGGAGCAGGGGAGACCGAGTTGTGCCGCTTCAAGCCCCGGATCTGGGCGAGGCCATGACGAGGACCCAGCCCGACGCCTTACCGGAGAAGAACGAGAGGGGGGAGATCCTCGTCGGGACCAGATCGAGGTAGTACAGGGGATGGGTGGGGGCGGATCTGGTGGTCGTTGCAGTCCACAACCATTAGGGAGGCCGGATCCGGTGGGTTCTCGTCGCGAGACCCACGGCCGGATGCGGTGCTCGGCGACACTGGTGGGAAGGAAGTGTTGGTGGCCGGGGTGTGGGGGTTCTGGCGGCGTTGGTGCCGGGAAGAATGTGGGGAGCGGGGTTTCTAGCGGCACAGGGGCCCCGGCAGGGAAAAAAGTGGGGGAGCGGGGGTTCTGGTGGCGCGACGCTCCGACGGAGAAGAAGGTGGGGGAGCGGGGCTTCTGGTGGCGCGGTGCCCCGGCGGGGAAGAAGGTGGGGGAGCAGGGGTTCGGGAGGGAAGAAGCCAAGAAGGTGGGGTTCGGGGGCACGGGATGGGGGTGGTGTGTTATCAGAATAAGGCAGAAGTGTTATTAGAATAAGGTCTTAAGGGGTGTTATTAGAATAGACCCACCCTATATATAGATGTTGTTCTCCTGTATGCAATCCCATCGCACAGCACACACGTCTTGTTAAGTTGAACCGTGTCTGTTCTCTTGTATCAACGCAAACAGTTCATCCGAGTGAAACGCATGCCATATATTGCACACACCTTGATCTGGCTAACCGTTTCTTTTATGTTGCCTAATCACAAAAAGTTCACCCGAGTGACTGTATGATGTATATCACACACACCTTCATCTGGCTGCCCGTTTCTTTTGTTTTGCCTAATCACAAACAGTTCATCCGAGTGAACCATATGTTGTGTATTGCACATGCCTTCATCTGGCTACCTGTTTCTTTTGTTCCTCCTCATCGCAAACAGTTAATTGAACTGAACCGTATGCCCTTCATCACACACGCAACTAAAATCTGAACCATGTTTGATGCATCCTCCATCGCAAATGTTTTGCACCTTTTTTTGACGGTTTTCATACACCACCATTTGTGATTATTGCATCGCATACAGTTTCACGAAGGGTCTCTGACCGTAGTGTCGCGTTAGCAGCATCCTGCAGTAGTGCCCATTCCGGTGAAAAAGGCCAGCCCAGTAAAAATTAGCAGGCCGGCCCATATAAGGCCTACTTGTGTCAGGTCCATTTAAGCCGACGGCCCATACGAGATGTGCCAATTTGGCCCGTCGACGGCCGGTTGAAGATTTGATAGCATTGCAGCCCATCGTCAGTTTGAGCCCGTTAACAGCCCGCTATATATTTGGGCTCAATATCGGCCTGATGTGATTTCGGCCTGTTAACAACCCATTCAAGGGATGGGCCAATTTTCGGGATGTACATCTTTCGGCCTTTTAGCGACCCATTTAAGTGTTGGTCCAATTTCCAGCCCGGTGTGTCTTTCAGCCTGTTGACGGCCCATAAATGAGCTGGGCCATTTGTAGTCGGACCTTAGTTTTGGCCTTTTAGCGATCCATTTAAGTGTTCGTCCGATTCCCGGCCCGGTGTATGTTTCAGCCTATTGACGACCCATAAATGAGTTGGGCCATTTGTAGTCGGATCTGAGTTTTGGCCTTTTAACGACCCATGCTCTTCATGGTCCAATACTAGCCTCATTTCTCTTTCGGCCTGCTAAAGGCCCACAACACAGTTGGGCCATTTACAGTATGACCTGACTCTCGGCCTCTTAGCGGCCCATGCTCTTCATGGTCCAGTACGAGCCCACTGTCTCTTTCAGCCTGCTAAAGGCCCACAGTATAGTTGGGCCATATGTAGCCCGACCTTAGTAATGGCCTGCTAACGGCCCGTGAAATCAAACGGGCCCACATGTTGCCCGCTTCGATGTCGTCCTATTAACGACCCAGGAGGTAAGAGGGCCGACCATTAACTTTCGGCCTGGTAACAGCCCATTAACTTAATGGGCCCACTAAAATTTGTACATGTAATTAGGCCCAATTAGATAATTTGAGCCCATTACGACGAGCAATTATGCTCATGACCAAAACCGATCAAGCAAAGGTACGACATACAGGGAAAAACATTGCACATCCAGCATATATTACAAGAAATTACATCCACTGGGCCATCAAAGATTGATGCTAGTGCAAATAAATGAACAGAACCTAACGATCTACAACGTCGCAATCTGCAACCTCAGCGCGGATGACTCCCATAAGCATGTGGGCAAGTTCTTGCTGCTTTGCTACACTGTCTCTGAAAACATTGATTAGTTGTTGTTGCACACGAATGTGCAGCTTTGATTTATCCACCATTTCCATCATTGCTTCAGCCATTAATTGGTACACAAACATACATTTTTTCCATTGCATTCGAGACAGTGGAAACTGAACAGATTCAGATGGTGATTTCGGCAGGCTTGTATTATTGATAGTGGAGAGTGTGTCGACCACTGCATCATAACATAAATTAGGAGGGGAACCGAATAGATTAATCTTGAGTTATTGCCATATTACTTGGCCTAGATTTATTGGAAAGAAACAATGGGGTTGGCTTGCTATTTTCTGAGTTTGTCTTCTTATCTTCAGCAGCCTGCACCAAATTAACACACTAGAATTTCTATCATTGGCCAGGTCAGATAATAGGAAAGCAACATTGACACAACGAATGTTTGGGCAACCAGACCACGCTAGCCAACACCAAATTGACACAATATGGCACATCTATCATCAGCCAGGTAAGGTAATACGAAAGCAACATTGACACAATGAATGAATGGGCAATTAGAGCAGCACTACAATTCCGTAATGTGCATGATATGAGATAGTACACCCATACAGCTCAGTATGCAAAACTAGCAGGCAGTTTTCCTAATAAAAATCAACATTGTCGCCTTTAACATTTGGCTACAACTGAATTTAGATCAAATAAAGTTTGGATTCACACCGATTAACAAAATACATGCTGATGTAAAAATATAGTGATATACACCAGGTACTTACATCAACATTGGAGCACAGAGAATTCCCGCAAGATACTTTCCTCGAATACGATCACAGTACAGAAAGTCTTCTATCTTTTAAGCTTATTTTCTAAAAGAGAGATGGGTAAGAAACATGTAGAAAATATGATCAGAATGCTATAAATTTCATGATGCGAGGATACGCACACGCTTCTTAGAATCGAGTTAACATATTTTTGCTAGACTAGAGCGGACTAGTTCTTTGGCCACTAGAATCTCCTTATTATCAGTGGGAGTTGGGTTTCTCTGTGCTGGAGTAGTATCTATGAAAACTGGAGTTGGTTTATTATCTCATGGCGTTTGGATCCTTTGCAAAGACCTGGTTTGTAACCCTTCATATTCTAATAGAGTCGTCTTCCCCTTGCATGCCTTATATAGAAGAATGGTGCTTCAATTATAAAACATGCTACAACAGAGATGGAATAGGTACTGAAGAATAGAAAGGCATGACATATTGACATGTATTCCCTCCAGTCAGAAATAAATGCATGGGTCTAGGCGTATTTTAGTTATAGATACATCCAGTTTTATCCATTTGTGCGACATGTAATCCGGACAGAGGGAGTGTGATGTAAGAGCTAGGGATACGACAGGACAATAGTGTAAAAAAGACTACTTGAAAGTAAAACTATATGCTAGCGGAACACATTACAGAGAAACACTAAGGCAACATATGCGTGTATGATTGGGAAACTAAGATGGCATTGCAAGAGACCACTAGAACAACAGTTCAATGTAGAAAAAAGAACATGGTATGGTAGGCAGATGCAGTACATACTGATGAATAACAATGCATAAGATATTGAGAAGCATGATGTCCAAACTAAGAAGATGGCATTGCAATAGAGTATAATGACAGTACTTGAATTTGAAAACATGTTATCATTAATGGAATAGGTACTAAAAAACAGGAAAGCATGCCATATTTACATGCATGATCAGCAGGCGAATCACAAGGCATTGCAACCGAATAGATGTACTCCAGGACATTATATGCATGTTGTGCCCATATCAAGGGCTAAGTTAGAGCAAGGATCTTATGGGGAGAATAGGATTCATCATCTTTCTGCAAGTCTTGTGAAGAACTGCCTTTACATGTTCCATCATATTGGGTATCATTGACGTCAAGTTTATTGGCCGTTACATTGCTCCGTGAGGTTCTTGTGGATAAATCAGTGTGTGAAATTATATCTGACATGCGTGGAAGACAACTAGTAGTTAGATTTATGTAATGAGTGCCTGTAGGAGGCGACATAAATAGTAGGACTGGGGTTAACTAGCAGCAACAGGTCTCAAAAACTAAAGGGAGAACACAGATGTAGGCTACAAAATATGTATCGTTTGTACTTGAGATTAACTAGATGGCACACAAAAGTATTAAGGAGCAACATAGATTATACTAGAAGTGGTATAATACTATAATCACCAGCCTGTGGGATAGCAATGGCTGATGGATGATAACTATGGAACATCGCTACCTAAAGAACAAGTCTCTTAGCTGAACTATGGAACAACGTTAACTCCTGAACAAGACCCGTAAGAGATTAGCATGAATATACGGTGAAATGTGATAATCTATTATCCATGCTTAGATGAATAACAAAGCCATAAATGTGATAATCTATTATCTGGCCGCCATCCATAGGAGTGAGCATCATGTGCTGACTTGTCGATGGCCCTGCAGTTGTTGTGGCTGTCCATGTCTTGCACGCGCATTTGATGCAGTGAACTGTTGAGTGGGGACTATATAGCTCCCTTCTGTTATATGCTTCCCTTGTTGGAGTAGCTGCGGTGAGTCGGAAGACGGTGTGGCTGAAGATGCAGAAAACGCATAATGTTAAGAACGACACATCTCTCTGATCTGAAGAAATACCCTAAGAGATCAACAGCAAGGTACAAGAGTGGTCACACGTCTGTTGACTCTAGACTAAATTGGGGTCACACGATTTTATTTTATTTTGGTACTGTCCGATCTACGCCGGATGGTTTGATGGCCGTCTTGTGCCTCTAGGCTGACACTGTTCGGAATCTTCCCCGAAGAGCCAGTGACCACCGGCAGAGCAGCCTGCCTCCACCGTCCATGGACCTGACCAAAACCTAGCTCCCTACCCCACCGCACTGCCGTGGTTGCGCCGCCCCTGGGCCAATCCACAAAGACTCGCTGTCATCCAGATCTGGCGGCAGCAGTACCTTCAACCCATGCAACTCTAAGATAGCTATCTAAGTGCTGCTTCCGCGGCGAACTTGCTCCCCCGCACCCTTATGTTATACACCAGCCAACTGGCAGCCTAGGCGCTCCGCCGGCTCGAGGGGTGCTGCTTCCAATTGGGAATCGATTGGCCCAGAATAAAAAATCAGACAACTAACGCCTAAATAAAGTGATTCGAGATGAGAGTGCGATCTATCTGGCGGCCCGGTGAAGTAGGCATCTCCAGCTGCCTAGTCTGTGAGGCCGGCGCGGTTGCAGTGGCTACCAACGGCAGGGAAGCAGAGATGTCGCGATGGTCGATGGCTACGGGGAAGCAGGGCCGTGGCTCTGGACGGGTCCAAAGTTGGAGCCCCTCCGGCACCGTGAACAATGGCGGGGGTGATTCATCTATGGTACGGTTCACGCAGCCGTCGTCGAAGTAGCTACAGCAGCACGGAGTAAGAGGCACACGGCTCAGTGCACGACAGCAAATGGACAGTGTATCCGGGATTAGAGAGGAGGGCGGCTGTGAATTTGGTGAGGTGGGGGCGCCATGGAGGGGGGGCTGAGGTTTCGCGGCTCGGGAGAAGGGAGATTCCGGGGAGAAGGTGATTTGGCTCCCACAAGTTATGAATGGGGAATTGGGAGGGGGGACCATGTCTTACGGACGCATTTGTCTGAAATGTGGGAGGGAGTTATAGTTCTACCCCTGCCTTTAGGCTTCTCGGCTTGGGTTCGTGTACTGAGGGTCGGGGATAGTAGAGTAACTTTGCTTCTCCCAAATAGTGGGCGTGAGTGATTTCGGGCTAGGAGGGCGTGTTTTGAAATATAGTGGGTGCGAGCTATTTCGGGCGAGGAAGGCGTGCTTTGAAATATAGGGGCGCGAGCGATTTCGGGCAAGGAGAGCGTGTTTTGAAATAGTGGGCATGAGCTATTTCGAGTGAGGAGAGGGAGTTTTGCCGACCATGGTTTATGAATTATTTGGCACATGTCATTTCGGCCGAGGAGAAGGCGCACTTGGATGAAGTTACGAACCTACCCTCGATGTACAACAGGCCAATTGATGCTTGTCCCACATAGGCCGGTCATTTCGCGTCTCCCATTTATTTGTTCGGGCGAATTCCACCGAGCAGAGGGTGTTTAGTGGTTCCTTCAAAATTTGGGAGAACAAGCATCCATGTCCACCTTACCAAGGCGATTCGAATCAAATTTTGAAATATTAGCTTGCCACTTCTTTTTTAGATTGAGAGATGATGCTCGGGAGAAATGTGTTTTTACATGCTCGTTGCCAGCGATTTACTATATGACAAATAGTTGACCCACTAAAAAATGGGAATCAAACCCAAAATGAAATATCTCGATTCAATGAAATAGCTCGTTCACCAGGTCAAAATAGTGAACTAAATCCAAGATTGAACACCTCAATCGAGTAGCATGTTGTACAGTATTATAGTGCTCCATGAACATGTTGAAAGTCAAATTCATGAACTTGTTTGATATACGCATATCGCCGTTCATGTGTGGACTGCAGAAAACATGTTCTCCAATTTAAATATTTCAATGCAAGTTTATATCGAAACATGGTTTATATTAGTCTTTGATGCATGAAACATGACCTCCCCCTCTCCCGGACTCCTGCTCTCTCTCTCTCTCTCTCGTCGACAATCTTCAATTCTGTCGCACGCATCCAACACACAAACCTTGTTCGTCCCTTCCCTTCCCTCTCTCTCTCTCTCGCTCTCTCTCTCTTTGTGTGTGTGTGTGGGGGGGGGTCTTTCTAGTTTGCATGCATATATACTCCATCTATAGGTCTCTCTCGCACACTATGTATGGTTCTCTAGTCCAAGCTAAATATCTTGGGTATCGTACGCACACAAATTCCTTGGCTCGTTGCCCATTACTCTCTCATGCACCACTCTGTCGTCTCGGAGCTCTTCCCTCTCTCTCTCAAACTCTCCATCAACCTGGGTCACACATACACATGCATATCTCACTCGCACTCGATAGACCCATCTAAAACTCTATCTCTCTCCCTCATTCCCTTTCCATCTCACACGCACACACACACAATCTCATGCCTAGCCAAGTATGATGGTCTCTCACTCAAATGTAGGCACACGCAGTCCCCCCGATATGTATATGACTAGCTAATCTTAGTATCCATCACAAACATGTGCATGGTCTATCTCGATTTCTCTCGGGGCATCTTTCTATCGCACACACACCTCCCTCGATATCCCACCCATATAGTCCCCTCACGATCTCGAGGGGATCTCTCTATCACAACCACACCCTCTCTCCCTCCCCATGCGTCCATGTTCTCCATGTGTCCCTCTCGACCTTTGTTCCTTGTTGGCCAGACCTCTATTGTACATGTGCTATAGGGGTGTCTCTCTCCGTTGCAAACAATCACGCACTAGCTATCTTCGTGTATCTGCTCACCTCGCTTTTCTATCTCGGAGATGCATGCATGATATGTTTGCATAAAAAACAAAAAACACACACTCTCTCTCTAATTTATCGTTTGTTGTCCCTTTCTCTTCCACACACATACTCTTTTTGCACAAGCACTCATTCTCCTTCACACGCACTTGATCTCTCTCAACTTAGGCACTCTCTTCGGTCCATAGCATATAGATTTATTGAAAAGTCAAACATCACAAAGTTTGACCATGTAAGTGGAGAAAAACATTTACATCTAGAACGGCAAACACATACCATTAGATTCATCATGATATGTAGTTTTTTATGATGTATCTTTGGTATTGTAGATATAAATAACATTTGCGTAAACCTGATCAAAGTTTCCAAAGTTCGACTTCTAAAAAATTTACATGCACTACATTATCGAGCGGATGGAATATTTCTTTCCCCCTCTCAGCTATCTGACGCACCACTCAGCCTTATCGGGGCTCCTCTATCTCTGTCAAACTTTATATCTCCCTGGTTCACACATACACATGTCTCGCTCGCGCTACATATAGACCCATCCAACTCTCTCCGCCCTTGTTCTCTCTCTATGTGACACGCACCCCCCTAAGTACCGTAATCCCTCACTCCATCATAAGCGCATGTGCTCCCCCTAAGTATGATTATTTGTCACTAGCCATCAGGTACACACATATTGTCTCCATCCATCCATATGTCTATCTCTATATCTCCCGGGGTATCTTCTATCACGCACACACCTTGTCACTCGATCTCCCACCCATGTAGTCCCATCACGATCTCTAAGTGATTTCTCTATGACAAACATACACTCTCTCCTCCCCATGTCTGCATTTTCTCTGTACGTCTCTCTTGACCTCTCCCCCTTGTTTGTCAAACCCCTCTTGGCCACGTGCTAGGGGTCTTTCTCTCTCGGTTGCAAACAACCGCACACTCTCTCCTCACCTTGCTTCCGTTGTCGAAGATCCATGTGTGATATGTTTGCATAAGACACACACGCCTTTTCACTACTTTTATCGTATGTTGTCCATGTCTCTTTCACACACGCGCACACACTTTTTCACTCACTCTTTCTATTTCGCACACACTCTCTCTCTCTCTAGTTAGGGACTCTCTCATGTCCATAAGCATATGTATGTTTTGAAAAGTCAAACCTTATAAAAGTTTGACCAGGTATATGTGGAGAAAAACATTTACATCTGGAACGATCATTAGATTCATCACAACATGTACTTACTTCATACTATCATATATCTTTGGTACTATAGATATAAGTAATTACCAAATGGAGGGAGTAGCTATTTCTCTCTCCGCCATCTCTCACGGGCCACCCCTCTCACTAGAACTCTCTATAACGATGGATTATACACTCACTGTGTCAGCGTATAGCTCCGTATATTGTTTAGTTGACCGGTCAACCAGTCCACATGCTGCCTTGTCAGCTCGTGTTCTCTATCTTTGTGTGCTGGCCCATGTGGCAGTGGGTGATAATAAGTAAACTAGAGGCCCATCTGACACGCGGTGAAGTAAACAAAGTTGAAACCACTCGGGGTAGCACCCCATGAGGGAGTCCTGGATTAAGGGGGCCCAGGGCGTTCGGGCTATGTGACGTGGGCCGGACTAATGGGCCATGAAGATACATGACAGAAGACTTCCCCCCGTGTCCGGACGGGACACTCCTTTACATGGAAAGCAAGCTTGGTGTTCAGATATGAAGATTCCTTCCTCTGTAAATCGACTCTATACAACCCTAGGCCCCTCCAGTGTCTATATAAACTGGAGGGTTTAGTCCCTAGAGGTAATCATAATCATACATGCTAGACATCTAGGGTTTAGCCATTACGATCTCGAGGTAGATAAACTCTTGTAAACCCCATATTCATCCAAGATAATCAAGCAGGAAGTAGGGTATTACCTCCATCAAGAGGGCCCAAACCTCGGTAAACATCATGCCCTGTCTCCTGTTACCTTCGATCCTCAGACGCACAGTTCAGGACCCCCTACCCGAGATCTGCCAATTTTGACACCGACATTGGTGCTTACATTGAGAGTTCGCTATGTCGTCGTCAGAAGGATCGATGGATCCATCAGTCATCTATAATAATGCAGCCCTGAGGGAGGTCTTTCTCCCTGGCTAGATATTTGTGTTCGACGGATTCTGAAGGAAATATGCCCTAGAGGCAATAATAATGTTATTATTTTATTTCCTTATATCATGATAAATGTTTATTATTCATGCTAGAATTGTATTATCCAGAAACATAATACTTGTGTGAATACATAGACAAACCAAACGTCACTAGTATGCCTCTACTTGACTAGCTCATTAATCAAAGATGGTTATGTTTCCTAACCATAGACATGTGTTGTCATTTGATTAACGGGATCACATTATTAGGAGAATGATGTGATTGACATGACCCATTCCATTAGCTTAGCACCCGATCGTTTAGTATGTTGCTATTGCTTTCTTCATGACTTAAACATGTTCCTATGACTATGAGATTATGCAACTCCCGTTTGCCGGAGGAACACTTTGTGTGCTACCAAATGTCACAACGTAATTGGGTGATTATAAACGAGCTCTACAGGTGTCTCCAAAGGTAAATGTTGGGTTGGCGTATTTCGAGATTAGGATTTGTCACTCTGTTTGTCGGAGAGGTATCTCTGGGCCCTCTCGGTAATGCACATCACATAAGCCTTGCAAGCATTGCAACTAATGAGTTAGTTGCGAGATGATGTATTACGAAATGAGTAAAGAGACTTGCCGGTAACGAGATTGAACTAGGTATTGAGATACCGACGATCGAATCTTGGGCAAGTAACATACTGATGACAAAGGGAACAACGTATGTTGTTATGCGGTCTGACCGATAAAGATCTTCATAGAATATGTAGGAGCCAATATGAGCATCCAGGTTACACTATTGGTTATTGACCGGAGACGTGTCTCGGTCATGTCTACATTGTTCTCAAACCCGTAGGGTCCGCACGCTTAAGGTTTCGATGACAGTTATAGTTTATGAGTTTTGATGTACCGAAGTTAGTTCAGAGTCCCGGATGTGATCACGGACATAACGAGGAGTCTCGAAATGGTCGAGACATAAAGATTGATATATTGGACGGCTATATTCGGACACCGGAAGTGTTTCGGGTGATTTCAGAGAAAACCGGAGAGCCGGAGGGTTACCGGAACCCTACCGGGAGAAGTAATGGGCCATATGGGCCTTAGTGGAGAAAGAGAGGGGCAGCAAGGGTGGGCCGCGCGCCTCCTCCCCCCTGGTCCGAATTGGACTAGGAGAGGCGGGGCGGCGCCCCCCTTTCCTTCTCCTTCCCCACTTCCTTCCCCCTCCTAGTAGGAGTCCTACTCCTACTACTCCTACTAGGAGGAGGACTCCTGCTGGCGCGCCAATAGGGGCCAGCCGGCCTCCTCCCCTTCCTCCTTTATATACGGGGGCAGGGGGCACCCCTAGAGACACAAGTTGATCCACGTGATCATATTCTTAGCCATGTGCGGTGCCCCCTTCCACCATAATGCGCGATAATATTGTAGCGGTGCTTAGGCGAAGCCCTGCGACGGTAGTACATCAAGATTGTCACCACGCTATCATGCTGACGGAACTCTTCCCCGACACTTTGCTAGATCGGAGTCCGGGGATCGTCATCGAGCGGAACGTGTGCTAAAACTCGGAGGTGCCGTAGTTTCAGTGCTTGATCGGTCGGGCCATGAAGACGTACGACTACATCAACCGCGTTGTGCTAACGCTTCCGCTGTCGGTCTACAAGGGTACGTAGATCACACTCTCCCCTCTTGTTGCTATGCATCACCATGATCTTGCATGTGCGTAGGATTTTTTTTGAAATTACTACGTTCCCCAACAGTGGCATCCGAGCCTAGGTTTTATGTGTTGATGTTATATGCACGAGTAGAACACAAGTGAGTTGTGGGCGATATAAGTCATAATGCTTACCAGCATGTCATACTTTGGTTCGGCGGTATTGTTGGACGAAGCGGCCCGGACCGACATTACGCGTACGCTTATGCGAGATCGGTTTTCCTGACGTGCTTTGCACAAAGGTGGCTAGCGGGTGACAATTTCTCCAACTTTAGTTGAACCGAGTGTGGCTACGCCCGGTCCTTGCGAAGGTTAAAACAACACCAACTTGACAAACTATCGTTGTGGTTTTTGATGCGTAGGTAAGATTGGTTCTTGCTTAAGCCTGTAGCAGCCACGTAAAACTTGCAACAACAAAGTAGAGGACGTCTAACTTGTTTTTGCAGGGCATGTTGTGATGTGATATGGTCAAGACATGATGCTAAATTTTATTGTATGAGATGATCATGTTTTGGAACCAAGTTATTGGCAACTGGCAGGAGCCATATGGTTGTCGCTTTATTGTATGCAATACAATTGCGTTGTAAAGCTTTACTTTATCACTAAGCGGTAACGACAGTCGTGGAAGCATAATATTGGCGAGACGACAACGATGCTACGATGGTGATCAAGGTGTCGCACCGGTGACGATGGTGATCACGACGGTGCTTCGAAGATGGAGATCACAAGCACAAGATGATGATGGCCATATCATATCACTTATATTGATTGCATGTGATGTTTATCTTTTATGCATCTTATCTTGCTTTGATTGATGGTAGCATTTTAAGATGATCTCTCACTAATTATCAAGAAGTGTTCTCCCTGAGTATGCACCGTTGCGAAAGTTCTTCGTGCTGAGACACCACGTGATGATCGGGTGTGATAGGCTCTACGTTCAAATACAACGGGTGCAAAACAGTTGCACACGCAGAATACTCAGGTTATACTTGACGACCCAAGCATATACAGATATGGCCTCGGAACACGGAGACCAAAAGGTCGAGCGTGAATCATATAGTAGATATGATCAACATAGCGATGTTCACCAATGAAACTACTCCATCTCACGTGATGATCGGACATGGTTTAGTTGATTTGGATCACGTAATCACTTAGAGGATTAGAGGGATGTCTATCTAAGTGGGAGTTCTTTAGTAATATGATTAATTGAACCTAAAATTATCATGAACTTAGTACCTGATAGTATCTTGCTTGTTTATGTTTGATTGTAGATAGATGGCCCGTGCTGTTGTTCTGTTGAATTTTAATGCGTTCCTTGAGAAAGCAAAGTTGAAAGATGATGGTAGCAATTACACGGACTGGGTCCGTAACTTGAGGATTATCCTCATTGCTGCATAGAAGAATTACGTCCTGGAAGCACCGCTTGGTGCCAGGCCTGCTGCTGGAGCAACACCAGATGTTATGAACGTCTGGGAGAGCAAAGCTGATGACTACTCGATAGTTCAGTGTGCCATGCTTTACGGCTTAGAATCGGGACTTCAACGACGTTTTGAACGTCATGGAGCATATGAGATGTTCCAGGAGTTGAAGTTAATATTTCAAGCAAATGCCCAGATTGAGAGATATGAAGTCTCCAATAAGTTCTATAGCTGCAAGATGGAGGAGAACAGTTCTGTCAGTGAGCATATACTCAAAATGTCTGGGTATAATAATCACTTGATTCAACTGGGAGTTAATCTTCCAGATGATTGCGTCATTGAAAGAATTCTCCAATCACTGCCACCAAGCTACAAGAGCTTCGTGAAGAACTATAATATGCAAGGGATGAATAAGACTATTCCCGAGCTCTTCGCAATGCTGAAAGCTGCGGACGTAGAAATCAAGAAAGAGCACCAAGTGTTGATGGTCAATAAGACCACTAGTTTCAAGAAAAGGGCAAAGGGAAGAAGAAGTGGAACTTCAAAAAGAACAGCAAGCAAGATGCTACTCAAGAGAAGAAACCCAAACCTGGACCTAAGCCTGAAACTGAGTGCTTCTACTGCAAGCAGACTGGTCACTGGAAGCGGAACTGCCCCAAGTATTTGGTGGATAAGAAGGATGGCAAGGTGAACAAAGGTATATGTGATATACAGGTTATTGATGTGTACCTTACTAAATGCTCGCAGTAGCACCTAGGTATTTGATACTGGTTCTATTGCTAACATTTGCAACTCGAAACAGGGACTACGGATTAAGCGAAGATTGGCTAAGGACGAGGTGACGATGCGCGTGGGAAATGGTTCCAAAGTCGATGTGATCGCGGTCGGCACGCTACCTCTACATCTACCTTCGGGATTAGTATTAGACCTAAATAATTGTTATTTGGTGCCAGCGTTAAGCATGAACATTATATCTGGATCTTGTTTGATGCGAGACGGTTATTCATTTAAATCAGAGAATAATGGTTGTTCTATTTATATGAGTAATATCTTTTATGGTCATGCACCCTTAAAGAGTGGTCTATTCTTATTAAATCTCGATAGTAGTGACACACATATTCATAATGTTGAAGCCAAAAGATGCAGAGTTGATAATGATAGTGCAACTTATTTGTGGCACTGCCGTTTGGGTCATATCGGTGTAAAGTGCATGAAGAAACTCCATACTGATGGGCTTTTGGAACCACTTGATTATGAATCACTTGGTACTTGCAAACCGTGCCTTATGGGTAAGATGACAAAAACACCGTTCTCCGTTCATGAGTGTGATGAAATTTTGAAAAAATATTTCAAACTTCCCCGTCATATTACGTGTAGGTGCGCCATTACTAAGTTTGACATAGTAATGGCGCACCTATGCAAAGTGCGCCATTACTAAGTTTGACCAAGGTTTCACCCAGTCATACACATAGTAATGGCGCACTTTGTACAGGTGCGCCATTACTATGTCAACTAGTAATGGCGCACTATCCCCTGGTGCGCCACTGCTAACAAATTTTTTTAATTTTTTTTCAAAACTAGTAATGGCGCACCACACACGAGGTGCGCCATTAGTAATATGTGAATAATGGCGTACCTGTATCTGGTGCACCACTACTCTATAGGAGTGGCGCACCACATACATGGTGCGCCATTAATGTCCATATTAGATATAGCCATTTTGCTAGTAGTGAGATCGTCGACTACCCGGATGCCGAAGCCCTAGCGGCCTTTAAGCATAGCATTCACGATGAATGGGTCGCCCGACATCTTGGCCAAGAAAAGCCGAAGTCCATGGCAGCCCTCACGGCACTTATGAACCGCTTTTGCGCAGGCGAAGATAGTTGGCTAGCCTGTAGCAGCAACAGTGCAAGCGAACCTGGCCCCTCTGAAGCCAAAAATAGCAACGGCAAGCCCCGACGCAACCGGCACAAGCGTTGAAACAACGGTGACGATACCGATGACACAGCGGTCAATGGCGGCTTCAGTGGCTCCAAGTCCGGTCAGCGGAAGAAGCCATTTAAAAGAAGTAATCCAGGCTCATCCAGCTTGGACCGAATACTCGATCGACCATGTCAGATCCACGACACCCCCGATAAACCCGCCAATCATACCAACAAAAGCTGTTGGGTCTTTAAATAGGCCGGTAAGTTAAATACCAAGAATAAGGAGAAGGGGTCGCCAAGTGAGGACGAAGATGAGGTGGCCCGTCCACCGAACACAGGGGCACAGAAGAAATCCCCCGTCCCCCAAGTCAAAACGGTGAACATGATATATGTTACTCATATCCCCAAGAGGGAGTGCAAACGCGCGCTCAGGGATGTCTATGTGATAGAGCCAGTCACCCCAAAATTCAATCCATGGTCGTCTTGCCCGATCACTTTCGATCGCAGGGACCATCCGACCAGTATTCGTCACGGCGGCTCAGCCACACTGGTCCTCGACCCAATCATTGATGGATTCCACCTCACGCGAGTCCTCATGGATGGTGGCAGCAGCCTTAACCTGCTCTATCAGGACACAGTCCAGAAGATGGGCATCGATCCATCAAGGATCAAGCCCACAAAAACTACCTTTAAAGGAGTAATACCAGGTGTAGAGGCCCGTTGTACGGGCTCAATCACATTGGAAGTCATCTTTGGATCGCTGGACAACTTCCGCAGCGAAGACTTGATCTTCGACATCGTCCCCTTCCGTAGTGGCTATCACGCACTACTCGGACGAACCGCATTTGCTCGCTCCAATGCGGTGCCACACTATGCCTATCTCAAACTTAAGATGCCCGGACCACAAGGTGTAATAATAGTCAACGGAAACATGGAACGCTCCCTTCGCACCGAGGAGAACACCGCAGCCCTGACAGCGGAAGTACAGGGCGGCCTTATCAAGCAGAATATCAATTCAGCGGCCAAGCCCCCTGACACTATTAAACGAGTTCGGATTACTCCGCAACATGACAGTCCTGCTCGTCAGGGGTTCGACTAGCAATTCGGCCTCTGTCTCAGTTCCGACTGAACTGTAGCGTACGTACCGCGCGTACATAACTACGCACTAAAAATACCATAGGCAAATATGGAGGCATAACTCGATCATGGTCCACAATACAGCTCGACCTTATCTGGGCACTCATGCTTTCCCTTTTCTTTCTATCCTTTTCAGGTAACTTTTCCGCAGGCCCCTCACGATGGCCTGATCATCGGTCCTTTCAAAGGATAAACATACCAAGGAGGTAAGTAGCATAGATGTGTGGCAGAATATTTAGATGATCTTCTTGATGATCACTTTGCCTGCTTTTAGGACCCGCACACAGCTTCCCCTTGGTCTCGGCATGTTAAATAGCCCTGTTGGTTATCGCATTATTTGTACAAATACGCTTTGACGTGTCAATCAGATTATAATGGAAACAGTTTGCGTTCCAACATATGTGGCACTGGCTTACTCCTTCATTATATTTCACTATTTTTATTGATTGCACCGGTACACTTTGGTATGACTTAACTCGCCAGGGGCTCCATTTTGCTCCATACATTTGCAAAAAGTCCAAACACTTTTTATAGTATAATTCGGCGCCCTGAATATAGCATTATATGCATCAACTCTGAATCATGTCTTTGGTTAATAGTTGGGTTGCCCGGCTCCTGTGCTTGCTACCTTACGTTTCGTCTTATCGGCTAGGGTAGTAAAGGGAGAACTACTTCGATTGTGTTTTTGGTTTATCCGGATAAACACCTCGGTAGAGAAAGCCAAAAACTGACTGTCATTATGCGGCGAGAGCTGGTCAGCTATTCGGTGGCTAAACATAAATCTCTTGCGATTTTTTCCGCATTATGCGACGGATCGGCCTCCACCCGATCAGGTGTCTACATCACCCTAGTTCGGATAAACGAATACGAACTAGGGGATGCGCCTACACTCCTATTGTCAAATTCCTATGGCTAAGTGAGGATGATAAAGCCACATAGTCTGATTGACTGGCCAACTGTCAAATTTAATAAAACAGCCACATAGGAGGAAATATTTTCAAAAAACAACAAGCAATATATTACATATAGGCTTTGTTCCATAATACAGGACCGGATAACACGAATACATTCATTCAAAGATAATGTCCTTCACGCACTGGACCTCTACAATGCAGGACCCTTCTAGGACATCATCAAAATACCGCTCGGGAGTGCGGTACTTTTTTCCCATAGGCAGTCCCTCGGTCGCAAGCTTGACAGTGTCCATCTTCGGCCACTGTACCTTGACACGGGCGAAGGTCATTCGTGCACCTTCAATACAGACCGACCACTTTATGGCATCAAGTCGAGTGCAAGCATCGACCAGCCGCTTCACGAGCCCGAAGTGGCTGCTAGGCATGGCTTCGGCAGGCCATAGACGGATTATCAAATCCCTCATGGCCGATCCAGCAACGCTATGCAGTTCGGCCAATTGTTTCAGGTGATCGCTAAGGGGCACCGGATGCTCTGGCTCAAGGTATTACGACCAGAATAGCTTCTTCATTGAGCTCCCCTCTTCGGCTTGGAAGAACTCCGCAGCATCGGCAATACTGTGAGGAAGATCCGCAAACGCTCCTAGAGAACTCCAAATCCGGGTCAGTATGAGGTACCTTTTCTTCACAAATTTTCCCTTCATAATAAAGGCCTTACCCGCCGCAATCTGCTTGGCCTCCTAGATTTCCCGGAGGGCACCCTGGGCTTCAACCCAGCCTCTTGTGCGCTTTGGTGGGCCTTAGCGAGTTCGTACTCTTGATCCGAAATCTTGCGCTCCAAGGACTCGCATTTCTTTATGGTGTCCCTTGAGCTCCTGCTGAACCTCCCCGACCCTTGACTTATTTTTTTGCGGGCAGCTTGTTCCTTCTCCGCCTTCTTCTGGGCCTCGGCCAACGCTTTCTTGAGGGACTCCACCTCATCCACAATTCCTATGAAACATCATAATAACATGATCAACACAAACAGTTCATATCATTTTAGACTTGAATAGGCCATTGCATACCTTGCTTGTCCTCTAGTTGTTTTTTGACAGGGACAAGCTCTTCATCGGCCTGCTCCAGACTCTGCTTTAGTTTGGAGACTTCGGCAGAATGGGAGGTCGCAGCCAGCATCGACGCCTGCTTATAGACATATCTAATTAGTCTCCTGCGAAAAGTATTCGATCCTTTGTCCGGCCTTTCTTTCCGAACACCAGACAGAGTCTCAAGGGCTACTGTCTGTACTACGACATTCTTTTTGCATAATTACGTCACATACTTCAAAGCCTATTAGAAGGCTGGTGCGGGCTTCGGCCAGTCCGCTCTTAGCAGACTGAACCCTCTCAACCACCATACCCATAAGGATAAGGTGTTCTTCTACAATGGAAGCACCTTGAAGCGCTTCTAGTAGAGTATCCGGTGCCTCTGGATGGACAGAGGTCACCGATGGAATAGATGCATCGCCTTCTTTCGAAGGAGGCTACTTACCTGATTCCGGAATCGTACGGGCCTCCGTAGTAGTATTCGGCTGGGGGCCGAATTGGGTATGGCCCCCATCGCCAGTTTCCAGGGGGTCTGCTCCCCCATGTGTCCGGCGACCGAGGTATCACCCTCTGGCGCCACCTTGATGGCCTCCTGTACCTCTCCCTGACCTGGGAGGGTCCTTCGGGACAACACTTCGGCGTCGTCCATAGTCTTGGGGGAGGAGGCCGGTGGAGGCGACCCGATGTCCATCACATTTGGATCCAGCGAATTCCCCGAAGATGAGGATCGCTGGAGGTGGACGAGAGCCTGACTGCAATGCATGATTAAACATGTTAAAACCACGAAGTAAAGGAGCTGGATATATATGTGCGTAAGTGACTTTGGGTACATACGATCCGGCCAGGGGCTTCTCACTGGGACGCCACTCGAGGTTGCTATCGGGGTCCGATTCGGAATTGTCCGCAAGGGAGACCCTCACTTTCTTGGGCGCCTCCTCCTCTGCCTCCAGATCTGTGGAGGCCGCCCTTTTCTTCCTTCCCCCTCGGCGGGAGAATTGCTTTCCACCCCCTCCTCATCGTTCTCGATGGGGGTGGAGTGGGTTTCGGCGTCTTCGGATGTTGCATCCGAAGTGCCTTTACAGTGGAGGCCGCTTCTCGCCTCCAGGCCCTTCTTCTTGGCCTTCTTCTCTGGCGCCTTGTAGGACACCGGAACCAGCATCTTGGTTAGAAGTGGGATAGCTGGGTTTTCAGGCAGTGGAGCCGGACACTGGATCTGCTCTGCCCTCTTTATCCAGCCCTAAAAAGACAAATGGAGAGGCTTAGACATCTTCCTTGAATTCATAGGAAGAGATACACCTTGAAGTATTAAGAACTTACCAGATTGGCTGGATGAGTCAGGTTGTACGCGGTCTTCGGTCGTCTTCTGCCACGACTGATTGGCCTTCAAAAGCACCTTCCATGTACCTTCGTGCATTGAGCCGAAGAACTGTTGCAAGGTCTGGTGCTTGGCCGGATCAAACTCCACAAATGGAAAGTCCGACTTTGGCAAGGAAGGATCCGACAAAAAAGCATCACCTGGATCATGTTGACGAGCTTGATGTTCTTCACCACCATACTCTTGATGCGCGTCTGCAGTGCTGACACCTCGTCTGATGACGCCCAGTCCAGGCCCTTGTTTAGCCAGGGGGTAAGCCGCATTGGGGGCTCAGACTTGAATTCTGGAGCCACGGCCCATGTGGTGTTGCGGGGCTCTGTGATGTAGAACCACTTATGTTGCCACCCTTTGACGGTCTCCACAAAGGTGCCAATGGGCCATGTGACGTTGGACGGTTTTCTCACCATGGTGCCTCCGCACTCTGCATGTTGACCATCCACCACTTTTGGCTTCACATCGAAGATCTTTAGCGATAATCCAAAGTGGGGTGGGATGCAGAGGAAGGTCTCGCACACGACAATCAATGCCGAGATGTTGAGGAAAGAATTTGGGGCTAGATCGTGGAAATCTAGCCCGTAGTAGAACATGAGTCCGCGGACGAAGGGGTGGAGGGGAAATCCTAACCCGCGGATGAAGTGGGGGATGAATACCACCCTCTCGTTGGGCTCCGGGGTGGGAATGATATGCCCCTTGGCCGGAAGCCAATGGGCGATTTCCTAGGCCAAGTACCCCGCTTCCTGGAGCTCCGTGATGTTCTTCTCCATGACGGAGGAGGCCATCCACTTGCCCTGTGCTCTAGATCCGGAGATGGTCGGAGTGCTTTTGGGGGGCAGAAAGGATGGAAGCTTGGGCGCTGGAGCTCAAGAACAGATGGGCAGAGAGGAAGAAGGCGTGGGTGAAAGAGTGGATCTTTATCCTCTTATAAAGGCAGCAAATATCAAGCGCCTCCCCACTCGCCTTAAAGCTCGCCTATTCCCCAAGGGTCGTGTGGACGGCGCGGTTGGATTACGCACACCCGTATTGATGAGAATCCCGCAATAAGGGGACACGATCCCTGCTTCGAGGAGACGTGCCAATGAAAACCACATCTCGAAACATGGAGCGGGAGGCTAAAAAACTGTTCGAAATAATGACCGGGCAGGGACCTAACATCCCGCTACAAATGTTGTCAGTAGATGGGACTTGTGAAATATTATACTCTTTGCGGCTATGTGTGGTGGCTATTTTGCAGAGCCGGACATGTTTTCTGTGTTGGAAGACTACTTTGAAGTATTCGGAGGACGAACCCGCCTTGCAATGCCGAAGACAATCTGCGCGCCTGACACATCGTCATTGAAGCCTGGTTGAGGGGCTACCGAGGGAGTCCTGGATCAAGGGGTCCTCGGGTGTCCGGTCTATGTGATGTGGGCCGGACTAATGGGCCATGAAGATACACGATAGAAGACTTCTTCCCCTGTCCAGATGGGACTCTCCTTTACATGGAAAGCAAGCTTGGCGTCCGGATATGAAGATTCCTTCCTCTGTAAACCGACTCTGTACAACCCTAGGTCTCTCTGGTGTCTATATAAACCAGAGGATTTAGTCCGTAGAGGCAATCATAATCATACCAGCTAGACGTCTAGGGTTTAGCCATTACGATCTCGAGGTAGACCAACTCTTGTAAACCCCACATTAATCCAAGATAATCAAGCAGGAAGTAGGGTATTACCTCCATCAAGAGGGCACGTACCTGGGTAAACCTCGTTTCCCTGTCTCCTGTTACCTTCGATCCTCAGACGCATAGTTCGGGACCACCTACCCGAGATCTGCCTGTTTTGCCATCGACACCCTGCACACTTGTAAACTTAGGGCGCATTAAGGACACACTTCTTCCGCGTGAAGGACACACTCGCGTACAATTCAGCACTGCGCAGTGGCATGCACAGAAGGACGAACTCACGCACACCTAGTAGGCCAGCACACGTGTACACCCACTACAAAAAAATACACTTCTGTGATGATACGTGTTTGTCACAGTAGGTCATGTTTTCTATCATGCATGTATATCCATGACAAATTTAAGACAGAATCAAGATAGTCATACCTGTGCTGTCGTAGAAGTGTTCCATGACAGTACCAAAATTATCATCACGAAAGTGTCCACTTCCATGACGATAAATCGCTCGTCACAGAAGTGCTTTCGTCAAGGGTGACCAACACGTGGCATCCACCGTAACGGAACGCCGTTAAGATATCGGGTCTGTTTTTGGATTTGATAACCCGTTAAGAGCCCCGACCAATGGGGATTTTCCATGTGTAAAATCATCATTGGCTGGAGGAAATATGTGTCGGCTCACCGTTGGGACAGCTGTCATCCACTCATTGGACCCAAAGCACCTATGATACATCGACACATAGAATGGCCCAACACAGGCCGAATCCTGTGAAAAGGCTGACCCGTTTGACTTGGTCAAAAGGTGGCGGGCCTGCCCACGACAATCCAATTAATTGCCTGTTCGCATATAGCCCATTTACAACCCGCTAACCCAGGGCCCGTTTACGGCCTATCCGAATTAGGCCCAGTAGTGTCATCTAGGCCATCCAATATAATTCTAGCCGGTTTTAACTTTCAGCCCATGTATGGCCCATGACGTCTTTTGGCCTATATGAGGCCCTTAGTAACCCTCGGCCCATTAATGGCTCGTGGTAAAACTAGCCCGTAATGAACAGTGTATCACTTTATACCCATTAACGGCCCATTATTCCGTTGGGCCCTTTCCAGCCCATGTTATCTTTCGGCCTTCTCAGGGCCCATTTATTCTTGGGTTCATTTCCAACATTCGTTTACTTTCGTCCTGTTACTGTCATTTTCTGCTTGTGGGCCAAATACAGCCCATGGTTACAGTCTGCTTGTTTGTGGCCTGTTTATACAATGGGCCATTTTCATAGCATCATCAAATACGGCCTATTATCGACGGCCCGTTATGGTCACCCCATGAACGGACGATTTCAACTCTAGCCCATTTACAACCATAATGTGGTCTGTTATTGGCCCATGTTTGGCCAACCGATCATACGGCCCGTAGAAGACCCATTGATGATACGGCCCGTAGAAGGCCCATTGTGTCTACGCCCTAGAGAAGGCCCATTGTTTCTACGGCCCATAGGAGGCCCATGTTAACTACAGTAAATATGTAGCCCATTGTTAATGTGGCCTATTTTTAAAAAATAGGTTATTGCGGCCACTAGCAAACCGCGGAAAAAGAATTGCACTCACTACAAGAAAACAAATAAACAAGACAATGGAAATAAATAAGCAAGCAACTTACGCTAGGCTATCATGGCTATTACACTTATTACATCCACTGGGCATCAAAGTTCTCCACAAGTGCAAATATAGGGAACAAAGCAGCGTATAAACGCCGCAGCAAAATAAGTCCAAAAATGAAACCACTTCAGAAGAGGTCAAGAAACAATATCCTGGGTACCCATAATGCTGGCAAGATGCTTAGCAAGCTTATTAACTTTCTCTTGTTTGGCGCTTAAATCCTCCAGCACTTGTTGTTGCACCAGAAAGTATGCATCTGAATTCTGCAGGGACTTCCTTAGTCCTTCAGCTTCCTATCGCATAACATCTGATCAATGTCTTTCAACTTGAAGTTGAGACTCAAGAAGCCGAACAGATTCAGGCAGCGAGTTCGAAGAGCTGGTGCCAGCAGTAGTAGCCAGTAACTCGAACACTACATCAAGACAGGACTTTGGGGTTGTCTCAGTGTCTTCAATATAGTTTTTATCACCTTTCTTGGAGAACAACAGGGATGTCTCACTATCTTGAACCTGATCTGCATTACTTCCTTTACCATTGCATAACGGCGTACTCTTCTCCAATATTTTATCCGTGTTCTAAAGGAGAAACAAACAAACACATCACATGTTTACAATGTAGTATATGAAACTCATTTTGGTAAACCAGTTCAGTAGTAAGGTGGATAGGATAACAACATGAAACAAACATATATCCATGTAGTATGGTCACTGTATGGTTTATATCATTCTAGTTTATGTTGCCAAATCAAGATAGATATAGTTCGAATCATATCTATTTAAGACAAGACAGAATATAAGTGTGGGAAACTACACGACAATAACAACACTTGTAATGTGCATGGCATGAGAACATAACTGTTTATTCAATTCAAACTGAATTCAACATAGAGCAAGTTACAATAGCAAACACGTTAAAGAAATAGGTTTAAAACATACCTGTTGCGCCATTGGAGTTTCAATTGCATCCTTCAAATTTGAAATTAGTTGGCATGAGTAAATACAGTGATGCAAGAGAAAAGTAGTATGAACCATAGCTACGGAACCCGACCTGAGAACAATTCTTCTTCTGCTTTAAGAGTTGACTTGGAGTTCAGAGTGGTGGTCCTCGTGCTTTGGACACTGCAGTTGCCTTACTAACTGCTTGTGTTTGGGTGCTCTGTGGTGGAGACAGTGATGTGTCAACGGGAACTGGGTTACTATCTACTGCGGTTGGGTTTAGAAGGGGTGTAGCTGGTTCTCTGTCCAACTGGGTAGGGGTACAATCTGCGTGAGTCTGGGTTATGTGTGGTGGGGCAGGTTCTTGGGTAAGTACAACCGTGGTTTTATCTCCATTGAAAGGTAGCACGATCTTTTCTGAAGACCGTGTTTTTACTCCCACAGATAGTGCCATCACCCCCTCCATTTGAAATGGTTGATAAACAAGAAAAGTAATTGAATGTACAAACATTTTAAGGTAGACAGGTGCAATGGATAGTAGGGAAGAAAACAAGGCATGAAATAATTCACATTTATGTTGTCTAACCAAACAGAATAGCAGGACATAATTTCAAATATATGATGGCTAATTAAACAGGATAGCATGACACAATTTTGCATGTATGATAGCTAACTAAACATGATATAATGACATACTTCAAAATATGATGACTATGTAAACAGGATGACATGATATAACTATACGATGTGTCTATTGAAGTGGTTGGCATGCCATAAATCACAAACATGCCGTCGATGGAAACATGATGCATGACATAATTCATGGGCAAAATGACATAATTCAAAATATGATGACTATGTGAACATGATGAGATGATATAAATATTATGTCTTTAGAAAATGGGTTCGCATGCCATAATTCAGATACATGCTGTCTATGTAAACATCGTGGCATGATATACTTCAAATATATGATTTATATACTAAGGAAGTGAGCAGAGGGCAATCACATATATGATGTGTCAACTAAGGAGATGACATTCAATATCGTGTATATGATGTAAAAACTAAGCATTGCAATACAACATATGCATGATGTGAGTAATATAACCCTGCCAAGTTTGAGCATACACCTCAGGGGGATAATAGGACTGGTCATCTGCCTCTGAATCCTCCTCTGAAGAGCTATCTGTAACCAGCAACATATCTGCTTCACCAGGTAGCATTGTCTGCTCTGAAGACCTTGTTTTCACTCCAGATTTCTCCATCACCAATTCAAATGGATGATGCACATGACGAGCAGTTGAATATACAAACTTTGTCGACAAAAAGCAATGAGAAATGCAAAAAAAGGACGGCATGATATAATTCACATATATGACGCTTGGCTAAACAACATGGCATTGCATAATTCACATATATAATGCCTTGCAACAAGATAGCGTTGCATAATTCACATATATAATGTCTTGAAAAAAGATGGCATTGCATAATTCACATATATGGTAATTAGACACTAAACAGGTGTCATTCACACAAATCATGTCTAAACTAAGAAAATGACATAGCAATGCAAGATACCATACGCACGATATGAGCAACATAACCCTGCCAAGTTAGAGCACGCACCTCGGGGGGGATAGGACTGGTAATCTGTATCTGAATCCTCCTCTGAAGAGCTATCTGTAACCAGTAAGACATGTGCTTCGTCAGATAGCATTGTCTGCTCTGAAGACCTTGTTTCCACTCCAGATTTTTCCATGACTGTGCCGAATGGCTGATGCACAGGAAGAGTAATTGAATGTACTAAATTTTTTGATAAATTTAACACATAATAAAAAATGATGTCATGATATAATTCACATATAAGATGACTGGCTAACCAGGGTGGCATTGCAAAATTCACATATATGATGCCTGGCTAAACAAGATGGCATTGCATGATGCACATATACGATAAAGAAACTAAACACATCGCATTGACACAAAGCATGTCTAAACTAAGCAAATGACATCTTTGATGTATACAGTAAGCAATGCAAGGAACCATATGCATGATATTACCAACATCAGCATGCCAAGTTAGAGCGAAGACCTCATGGGGTAAATAGGAGTGGTCTTCTGCTTCTGAATCCCCCTCAGAACAGTTATCTTCCTCTTGATTACGATCCGAAATTGGTGGAGGCGGGCTGCCTTTGCGCCCACCATGGAGCGACGTCTGCATGAAATTTTATTTCCACGCAAGGCTCGTCTCTTTTGCTCTACATGTTCAGTTCCATTGGGTACAATAACTAACATGCATAGGAATAAAACACAGTGAGATTATGTAAGGAGTGCATGGACAAATCCAGAGTGAAGGTGGCAAAATGTGGATAGACCCAAAACCCATGATAGTAGGTAGATAATAGCTTTAGTTAAAAAATAAGGATAAGGGCTTTAATGTTTGTTTGCACCCAACATGAAACTCATAGTAGAGACGTGAGATTAACCAGATAGTAGACAGATAGTACTGATTGCTGCTTCGATATGTACCCCACAACCATTTAAAAACTCAAGTTTCAGCATAAGTTTGGACCTGAGTCGGAGTCTAATAGGTGAACACGATGATAAAGTAGCATGTCATCATATTAAGCTATGCATAACGTAAGCAGACACGGAAGAGTGCAACCTCTCTTGCGGACCCGTGTAGTCCTCAAGGTCATCTGCTCAGTTGATGATGGTAATGCAGTTGTCGTGGCTGCCGGCAGCAGGGAAGAAGATCTGAGGCGGCGAAAGACAGTCTAGAGAGCGGATCCCTGCTGTGGTGAACCCTTCCGTCGTTGGAGCAGCTGAGCTGGGGTGGAACACAACACCGCAAGAGCAGGACAAACCACACAAGGTTTCTTTCACACATATCTATAACAGAAGTAATTGTGTAAGGGCTTGTTTGAATTTGAGGATTCTAACAATGAAGGGATAGGAAATAGACAGGAATAGGATAGGAATGCACGTAGAAAACAGAGAATTAAAAAACACAGGATTTCTGCCAATCTGGGTGTTTGGTTCACAAGAATTGGAAGATCACATGATGCAAAGAAGCATGGTTAGATTAAGTCAAACCACAAGAAGTGTACAATCTCTTTGGCGAACCCATGTCGATCTCAGCATGATTGGGTTGGCCGGTAAGGATGCTCCGGCTGACTTGGCTGTCGGAGGAGGGGAAGAAGATCTTCGGCGTCTGGAGATGGAGACCGGGGTACTGCTCCACTGTGATGGAGGGTTTCGTCGTTGGAGCAGCTCCAGTGAGTTGGATGACACCGAGGCTGAAGCAGGACAAGAGAGACAATGTTAACCAGAGTGGAATTCTAATAGCATCTCCAATAGATTACGTAAAATACATAACCGCAAAGTGCTATATGTATACATCAGCCGCTCATCTCTGAACTTAACTGTCGAAACTGAATTTAACTGTCAAAACTGAACTTAACTGTCGAAATTGAATTTTGCTGTCGAAACTGAATTTTACTGTCGAAACTGAACGCACTAGAGCTGAGGGTACAAGTCAGTCGACTGACTTTTTCATCTGTGGTCAGTCGATTTTGCAGCCGTTGGATACGAAATCAACGGACTGCGGTTCATCTTCAACCTCCACCCCCCTGAGCCGCCAGCCACCACCGGCAAAACAGCCGCCCCCCACCACCTGCGGCCAGTGGTGCGCTGCCCCGCCCGCCCCAAATGCACTCCCCACCGCTTGTCCGCCGCCGCCTCGGCCATGCCTGTAGGCCCCCATGCCGAGCTTTTTCTCCGGCGATCCCCACGCCACCGCTCCCACCTTGAACCTAAGATAGATAGTGGGGTACCTCTCCAGCGAGCCCCCTCCCCGCTGCGGCTGGTTCTTCCTTAACTCCGGCGAGCCCCCCCACCCTCTGAAAATTGACTGACACAAAGGTCAATTCATTCGATTGAAGTATAGCTAAATCGGAGCAACATTGCAAGCAAGAGCAAGAGCAGTAGTGCGGTAAGAGCAAGAGCAGACCAGGCAGGGGACCGAGAGCAAGAGCAGAGCAGCAGCGCAAGCGTGAGCTAAAGCAACTGCAGCTCCTACTAATGTGGACGTCGCCTTCGAGGGAGCGATGTCGTGGATGAAGTGGCCGGCGATGCCACCGTGGAAGGAGACGCGCTGTGTCGGCTCAGGACCGAGTGCCGGCAACACCGTGAGATCGAATCAAGAAGAAAATGCGGTGATTAGTGTACAACGTCTTTGGTGGCTCCGATTAGGCTGCATCTTCATCCGAGGAAACGGTGATGATGATGCTCTTCTAGTGGTGCAGGTGAATACGGCGGTGTGGGAATGGAGGTGGCGCGAAAGACGAGGGGAACACCGGGGTAGCTCCTTGGAGGTGAAGGACGGGGTGGCTGGACCGGCGGGACGACCAGATCGACGACGGATCCTCATCCTGTACGGTGGATGAGGGACGTCGAGGTGTTGTTGTCGACGACATCATCGGGGAAGAGGCTCTGGCTGGGTGGCGGACCGAGGAGGGTGTGGGGCTTTGCGGGTTTTGCTGGCCTTAGTGTACGAATGGGTGGGCGGATGGGATGGGAGTGGGGGAACCATGGCTTAGGGACGCGCTTGTCCGAAATGTGGGGTAAGTCACGAAAGTACTCCCACCTATTGGAGGCGGTTCTTTCAGTTCAGGGGCATCACGGGCATTTCGCGTGTCGGGATTTCACAGGAGGCAAGGCTCTATACACGGGAGTACTTTTGATGTGTCTCATCAACTCGCAAAACGAGGAGAAGCTTGCTTGTACACCGTCTCCCCCGCCCATGGGCGCGGTGGCCCGCAGGATGAGGTGAAGCTTGCTTATTACGCCTTAAGCCCGCTCCCTCGCCCACGCGCGCGATGGCTCGCAAGACGAGGAGAAAATTTTACTAGTACTCCCTTCGTTTACTCCTTGTCCCTACCTTGGTTAGAGATATTATCATATTGTTTGGAATATATGTCCTTTAGTAGATTTCAATATGAACTACTAGTACATACTCCAAATGCTGATGTATATAGACATATTTTAGAGTGTAGATTCACTCATTTTGCTCTGTATGTAGTCCATATTGAAACAGACATAATAGTACGCACTCTCCCACGCCCCTCGACCCTCACCACGTGGTGGACGTGCAGCAATTCATTCGGTCTCATATAGCCAGAACGATATATACTACAATACCATTATTGCTCGACATCCCGAAGAGGCGAAGAGCCAATCGCAAGGTTAATAGTTTGGAGATGCCAAGTGCAAGGTTTATAGAAGAACGAGTAGTAGGTGCCGCGTCATTTATAAATAAAGTTGTAGTGTGAGGTGGGCCATGTATTCACTGAGCCTGCGTGTTTTCACTGCTCTTGCACTCCTCTGTCGTAAGAATGGAGAAAATTGTAATCTGGTAGTACCTCCTTTCGCCGAAAGTGTGGGACATGCAGCAGTCCAACCACCCCAGTAATAATGACCAATGAGTCGTCAAATCACATAGACCCAGCAGTAAGTTGGACGGACGAAGCAACCATCACTCTTGAATCTGCTTCTCCCTTCAACGCACGCGCCAGTGAGAGGTCGCGTCCGCTCTGCCCGGGCATGAATGTGGCACCGATTCTTTGGAGCGGCACTGACCGTTTCGGGCGGGAAGCACGCGCGGGCGATGGAGGGGCTTTGGGTGGGCCAGGCTGGTCAGGAGCGGGCGTGGCAGCTGTCCACCTGTACCTACCAGACACCTGGAAACGAGAGGATGCACCGACTCTCGCGGCTAAAATCTTACACTACACACCATCTCTCTATAGGAGTAGGTCGATCTGTTGCTCTCTCTAACACACACATGTTGTTAAACACACACACGCACACGCACACGCACACACAGGTTCATAGAATAGGAAAATCATGCGAGTGCGAAGCCACAGGAAGTGAGATACAAATGGAGTACATACAAGAATAGAAGAGGTCACGAATATTCCATCAAACCTGGACCAAGGAGTAGTACTGCCTCCGTCTAGGTGTTAAGTCATCCTACGGAAATCAGATGTTCCCAAAATGTTTAGGCGTCGTCCATTGACTTCGCATCTCAATCCCCTCCTGGCCTCGTTGCTAGTGAGCGTTGTTACTTAGGGAGCATTTGGATCCTTAGCAAGAACAACTTATAGCATAGCCGGGCAAGGTTAGGCATTTGGAACTATTGAAATATGTTAGCTTTTGTGGGCCAGCTAGCTTGGGTGGGCTAGAAAAACCTTGCTAGCTCAGGAGAGCCAGATCGGCTCGCTTCCGACGACAAACTTCGCGTAGTAGTAACATATGCATGTTGTACTAGTCCAAGTTACTCACCACTATGACCAGCCTAAGCAATGTAACCAAACACTCCTTACTCTGCCTTGTTATCTCCCTCGGAAACCCAATTCATGGAGCGCAACTACGCGTTGATCAGTCAAGAAATCAAAGTCGGCTTGCATGCGAGTTAATACGGGGCCCTGCATGGTAGCTAAAACGGCATCTCTTAGTTGTTTGGATTAATTGTTGCGTTTAGAGACAGAAATCAGGGCTTTGATTGGAGGAATGACCGGTCAAGTTTCTCCTTCTCCTCTAGTCTGCTTGCACCTTGGTCCCGCTGCACCTTCTAACGTGACCTATTACACCTAGACGGAGGGAGTCGTACGAGATACGATGGCACACTGACTTAGGTCGAATACAAGTGCACAAAATTGTGTGCATGTTATAATAAGGATTCACTTGAAATAGTACGTGAGCGAACAGAGGGATCAATTCGACAGTGTTCCCAAGCAGTAGCGACTGGCTATCCAGCACCTACGTTGGTCGAAAAGAGAAAACAATGACAAAGGCAGTACGCACGTCTGTAACAAACTAATCTTTTGTTTTGGCGGACAAGGCTGTAGAGTTTGAGCAGGACTAGATTTGCTGGGCTCACATAGGGAAAGGTTTCTAAAGATAACAAAACTGGGACCAACACAAAAATGCTCCTTGGTTGTTTGTTCTTTGTTGCAACAGACTGTGCATCACCCCAGTACATCGGCAGATGCACATGGTGCTGGTGCGTCCACTGTCCCGTGCAACTCTTTAGCTGTTGTTAATCTAAGGCCCTGTTTGGTTAAAAACTCCCTAGTCCCTACCTACTTGGTTCCAGGGACTAAACATGGACTAGAGGTTATTAAATGACATGCGAAAAGACCATGTTACCCCTAGTAATGAACTAATAGAGACAAGGTGCGATGCATGGCAGGGGCAACTGTTGGAAAAAGTCCCAAAAAGACTCTCCCTCGGGGTCTTCTTTCTTTAGTCCCAAATGCCCACTTTTAGTCCCTAAAAGTCCCTCCTGTTTGGTTTAGATGGGACTGACACGGTGTTTTTTAGTCCCTCCACCAAAATGTCCCTGTAAACAAGCACCCTCAAATAATGCCGCTGGAAAATTGATGCAATGGCATAGTTAAAAGCAAATTACATGTTTGACGAATTTTATTGTTAATATAATCTCTCTGTTAATATTAATCAATGCCACCGTTTGAGAAATGCTACTGTCTTTCTTTTATTCCGATTTAGATAAGGTAGATGCTTCTTTTTGTTGGCTTCTGTGTCATCCACCGTTATTGACCACTAGTTGTTTCCTTTGCACCTCTGTGTAAACAGGGTTATCTACTTCACCTCGTTGCCATTGTGACCTTTTGTTTCACTGCACAAAACACTTTTGTTTTAAGAGTGTTTTGTGTAGTTCAACCAAAGTGTCACACCGACAACGTTGCTTGTTTGATTGATCTTACTGGAACTGCACAAGAGGAGATCTTACTTCCTATCCATGTTGGCAAATTTGGTTCAGATCTTCTTCTTGGGAGTTGTTTGAATTCCGCGTCATGAGAGGTCAGTACTAGCCTTCTTTCACATGATTCTGCAGTGTGCTTTCATATGTTGTGGTACTCGTACGGTAATGTTTCTTGATTTTAGTGAACTGCACAAATGGAGGCAAGACTTCCAATCTGTATGTGCACCGCAATATCCCATTGAGGTAAGATAAGGATATTTCACAACTGTTGGCCTATATTTTGCCACTTTCATCAGAAAATTAATGTCATTGTTTAGTGTTATACTTGTGCAACGTAATTGACATGCCAAATCTTACATTGAAGGCGAAGCTTGTTTGTTATTGAACCAAGTGATGAAGGGGAAGAACAAGCGGAAGAAAAACAAAAATCAACTCTTGGTGTTGTAATGAAGCACTGGAATTGTGATGACACAAGTAATGATATAGTTTTACATCTTAATTTATTGCTATGGCTGGAATGAGCAATTTTTTTGCCACTAATTTGATGCCACTCTTAATGTAATACGTAATTATCTCTACTTGTGCAAACAGGGATCTTCTTTGAAGATACCATATATTTTAGTGGAACTACACAAGAAGATGTTGGAAACATTAATCTAATCGAGGAGTATATAGTAAGCATGTCCACCGCAGTAGATAGAAACAGATGGTTCCGGAGAAGTGCTTCATCTATATGCTCTACACAATAAGCCTCCTGACAAAGGTTGGTACTCGCCCACTGATTTCATCCATATGATTGAGCTTTGTCATCTCTATTGGTGTTGTGCTACTGTTTAGATACTGTCATCAAAAAGTGGTATTGTCCTTGAGAAGTGCTTCATCTGTGCTATTTTAAATGTTTCCTTTCCTTTTTTTGAGCAAACAGGGATGCTAGCATTTAGTTATCCTCTCGCCTTTGCACAACAGGATCATCCTCATCTGAAGAAGAATATGGGGTACGTGAAGTGACTAGTTCTGATTATGCCAGGATGAAGAACTCCTGTCTATCTTGTCATCAGAAGGAGCAGTTGAAGGATGGTTACATTACCCCCCACAAGAGCAAACTAACTTCAGCTCAGAAGGACTGACAAATCTCCATTTTCTTGCTGTGATGCGCGAGTACAATGTTGTTCTAGGATTCTTTACGGTGAGTTCCATTTTTCTAAAATGTGCTCTACATGGACCTTGTAGGTGCCTAAACTGTCAATTCATAGTACAGTTTGCCATATACTAATCACTTTTTTGTATTTGTGCAAACAGGGGTGCTCAGCTTGATTTCAATGGGAACTGCACAAAATGTTTATGAATACATTGAATCATTCATTTCCACCACAAGAAAGGAGGTTCTGATAAGTTCAAGGCGTTGCAACATATAAGGGCGAAATCATACAAGGTACGCACGAATTTGGTTGATTTTGGTGGAACTGCAAAAAAGAACCGCTGGTTTATTTAGCATGAGGTGCCATGTCAATGTCTGAACTCATGGCAAACCCTGCCCATTCCACAATCATAGGCATTTGATATTTTGGAATGGGAAAACCTTGTCCAATTTTGCTCATTGATTTTAGCAAGAAGACATGCGTTTGATATTTTCGAATGGGACGCCCTTTGCTGTCAGTAGCGTTGATCCATTTTTTCTTTATTTTTTAGTTGTGAAGTAAATATTGGTTCTGACATGTGAATCGCTGAGATGCATAATCATCGATTGTTTTGAATGTTCTCTATGAATTGCCAGGCGTGTGTGTTTGATTGCAATGTACAGGAATGCTAAAAAGCTGCTCAAACTCTTTGTACTCCTTCTGTTCCTTTTGACTTCACACATTGTGAAAGTGCATACTTTTTTCTGTAAGATTGGTCAAAGTAGAGATACTTTGACTGTAGACAAAACTTGTATGCAGACTACAAAGGACCGGAGGGACTACATGTGAAACTGCTGCAAACGAGGTGATCACCCTGGGAATAATACTAGTACGTATTGTTTTGCATGTTCATCCAATGCCAGTGATAAAAGAATTTCAACTAATCAAAATAAATTCATTCATACACGGTCGGATTTCATATAAACATGCCGGATTTCATTACATTTCATACATTCTTAAACTAAAAACGGGTGCACTAGAGGTATAATTAATTAACCGAAGCTACCCACCCGTGTCCGGCTGAGCCGAACAGAAGCTTCAGTGACTTAACTGCAGGTGCAGTTGCGTAACTGACATGTGGCCCAGATGCCTGTTGGGCCCATGTGTCAGTCAGCCAACTACACCAACAGTTAAGTAGAAGCAGCGTCCTTCTCCAACATAGCTCTCTGACTCCACGTCGCTGCCAAGAAGCTAACCAACCGTTAGTGGTCAACCCACCTAGCTTGTCATAGCGATTAGGGAAACTAGGAGCCCAATGATCAGGATCCCCACATGACAAACACCTTTCTTCTTGTCATTCTTCTTCTTGAAGTTCGCGTGTTGCATAGCCTTGTTCTTCCCATCAAACTTTGCTTTACCATCAAACTTGCCCTTGTTCTTGAACTTGTGGGGCTGGAAGTTCTTCTTATGTACCAGATTGGCACTAGATCCTCCCTCAATTCCTCGAGCTTGCTCAACCACGGAGCGCTCTTCAATCATCCTGTAATCATAGAATTGCTCCATGATGTACAACTCAGTGCCAGCAACCGTAGGGTAGCAGCGGTGGCCTTACTTGGACCCGAGCAGTGGCGACCTACCATGTTCTACTCTTCCTCATTTTCTGTGTGGCGCGGCCTCGTTGGCAGCGGGGCAGGGCCTCGGCGGAGCCGGCGATGTCCTCTGTCTCATTGCCAGCGGGCGGCGCCTCGTATAAGCGGGGGAAATCCTCCCCCTCGTTGCCGACAGGGTGGGGCCTCGACGGAGTCGGCGGTGTCCTTTGCCTCATTGTTGGCGCCGCGGGGCCTCAGCGGAGCAGGGCCTCATCGACGCCAGCGGAGCGGGGACTCGTCGGCACTGGCATTGTCCTCTGCCTCGTCCTCGGTCTCGCCAAATAGCGCCTCGCCCGCTTCATCGCCCTCTTTGTAGGCGGCCGCAGCCTCTGCCACCCGCATGCGGTACCATCAGCGCTCGAGGCGTCCCTCGCGGACGGAGCGGTATGAGTCGAGTAGCGCCTCCTGCTGCGCCCGCTCCATGGCGATCTGCTCCTCCGCCTACAGGTCCTCCTGGAGGAGATGGTGGTCGTAGGCGGCATCGGCCTGCGCCTCCCGGAACTGCTCCTCACGCTTCTGCCTCACCGTGTCCATATATTGGGCACGATCCTCGTCGATGGTCATGGTGCAATGCATCAGCGAGGATGGCGCAGAGGAGGGGGTTGGTGCCGGATCGTCGACTACCATGTTCTCCATTGGGACGTCGTCGTCCTCCGGCTGCCTGCCGGCCAGCCAGTCGGCAGCAATGGCTGCCATCTCCTTGTGGTCCGTCGTCTGCCCGCCCCGGAGAGCGCTGGAGCGCGAGGAAGCCATGGTGGGAATTAGTGGTGTGGACAAGAGAATAGGAACGGATGCGGATGACTACGGCTATGGCCGGCGCAGCAGTTTATATAGCAATGGTGGGCGGCGGAGGAACGGACATGTGGCGACGGCATAGCTGCCTCGGCAACCGCATATCATTAATGTGGGCGGCAGAAGGACGGACAGACGACACGTGTGTCATTTGAAGGCGGAGCAATCGCATGCATCGGGAAGCGGGGCGGGTGGCGCTGACCGTTTCGGGCGGAAAGCACGCACGGGCGAGGGAGGCGGTCTGGGTGGGCCAGAGCAGTCAGACTCTGTCGGATTTCGGGTTCCGGCAGGCCCTTGAGGTTCGAACACTAGGGAGCGCGTGGAGATTTCGCCTCCTACCTACCTGCACCCCTCCGCCTTGCTAGGATCTAAACTAAGGAAAGAACAACACAAGAGACACAAGGTTTATACTTGTTCGGGCCACCGTTTTGGTGTAATACCCTACTCCAATGTGTGGTGTGGTGGATTGCCTCTTGGGCTGATGATGATGAACAATACAAGGAAGAACAGCCTCGCGAGGGTCTGTTCTTGGGTGGGGCGATGAACTGCTGGGAGGAGCTCAGTCACCCTTCTCTCTCTCTCTATCTGATCTAAACCCCTCTCTCAAGAGCCTCCTTCTCCGAACCCCTCAGCTCTCTGTCCGTGTGTGTCCCCCTCTTGCGGGTGGATGATCCTATTTATAGAGGCCTTGGTCCTCTTCCCAAATATCGAGCGGGAAGGGAGCCAACAATGGCGGGCTAATTTGAAGGGGGACAGCTAGTACTAGCTACCCTGACAAAAGTAGTCTTCGCCTGCGCAAAGCTCTGGTGATGACGCTGTCTTGGGCTCCATGGTGACCTCTGTCTCGTAGTCCTCCTGGTCCTGGTCTCGTTGCACCGAAATGGCAACCTTTGCCTGATGCCTCGATACTCCGCGGCTACGCTTGCCTCCTTTGCACCAAAGAGGAAAGGAGGACACTGCGCGGGCTGGCACCCGCCTGGCGCACTCGGTCGTCATGGCTTGCGTCACGGGCACCTCGTGAGCTACCCCGCCTTGATCTCTCCGCCTCCTCCTGAGCCAGCCTGACGAGGCCGTGCCTGAGGAAGCTCCGCGTCGACCGCCCCACGAGGCTTGGCCCCTCGCGAGGGTCTTGGGTTTGTGTTGGTGAAGATGGGCCGCGCTGGGCCCCCCTTTGAGCCACGCCGCAGGCCGTAGGCAGGCAAGTCTGGGGACCCCCATTCCAGAACGCCGACAGTAGCCCCCGGGCCCAAGGCGCGCCCGGGCTTGGCCGTGCAGGGAAGCGGAAGGGCAAGAGCGAAGCGCCGCGGGCCTTAACAGCCTGCGGCCTTGGGCGCCGCGTGGCGGTTGATGGGACGTGGGCGTCTCCACTTCCCCATGGCGCCTCAGCAGCTGCACGAATTGGACAAGTCCCTGCATGCAAAGCGGGTCATAATTACCTGCAATCGTGGGGGCAGTTGGTTAGCCATCGCCAGCTATAAATATGGACCGGTACGCGCCCTTCCAGTCCATCCCCCCTTGCTTCTCCTTTTTCTTCATGGCCCTGTCGAGGAGGTTCTCGGATGCAGAGAAGGGGAAGGCTCACTAGGTTGAGCCCGCCTCTCCCCCGCCCAAGCCCGGCCGAGGGCGCCCTTGTAAACATCCTGTGGCCACCACGATGGCTCCCCGCCGCCGTGGAGGTGATCTTCAGCACATCGACGGGTGGATTGCTGTGGCCGGGGGGCTCGCTCCGGCTGCGCGTCCCCCTAGGCCGCGCTTTCGCACTGCTGAAGTGCTGCTGGAGTTCGTCGTGTGGTCGGCGGAGCCGACTAGCACCCGGCTTCCACTTCCTCGCTTCCTCCTTGGCGAGCTCCCGGCCGGCGCCCCAGGCGGCCTGTGGCTCTAGGACAACGGCTGCTGCAGCCGGGCCTCATGGGTCTCATTGGAGGTCTCCGCGGCCGGGAGCCTGTCTCTGGCCCGCGGTTGGCAGATGTTTGCCCGCACACGTGGCCTGAGCCGTCGATGCACCATACACTTCAAGTTCGACGGCGATGCCACCCTCTACGTGAGGGTGTTTGGGGGAAGATGGTCACCGCACAGGGTGTTGTCCCGAGGGTGACGATCGCGGCTGGGAACCCAGCTCCGGCGATGATGGAGAGGGCAGTGCTCGCGCGGCTGGCGGCGCTCAGGGTTCCTCAAGCTTCTCTGGCTCTTCTTCAGGCGGCGACTCTTCTAGCGGTGGCCGCGGTCAGCCCCCACGCCGTCGTATCTGCTTGGGAGGTGGTAACGTGTCCGCCCGCCGTCGCGCCCTGGTGAAGCGTGAGAGGGAGTCCGCCTGAGCTCCGTAGGCAGCTCGGGCCTTCCCTGCGGGCCGGTGTGAGGCGAGCTGCACCAGATTTGACCTTTCTTTTCCTTTTTCCTGCATAACAAAGACAGTAGCATGGAGCCCCGAGGGGGCATGTTTGGGTCATTTCTGTTAATCATCGTTTTGCTTTCGTTATTGTACCTTCCGGCTAAGTGCCCACGCGTGGATAGTTCCCGGCCCCGGCCGTGGGCGGCGACCGACCTAGGCCCTTTGTTTGTGTTGCGGTGCCCGTGGGGCACGGACTGGAGGGGTGCTCCTGTGATGGGCCCAGGTCGTGAACCCTTTGAATGACTAGGATAGGAGCACTCGTGAGGGCGCTCGGCTGCCCCCCCTCGCGAGGCCTTGCACAAGGGAAATCGAGGCAGGAGAGCGAAAAGTCGAAGAACCACAAGCCAAAGACGGCAACAACTTCAATAAAACTTCGAATGAGAAGGAACAAGCCAACTGCGGAAAGCAAATGAAAAGCCGCGTCCGGCACCTAATCTAGTCTTCGACGTCTTCTCACCAGCGCGGAGCTAAGTGCTGCCACTGGGCGTGGGAGGGAGCCCCAGGGCCTGAGGCCGGTGCTCCTGAGACTCCGGGGCGTGTACAGCCCCAACTCATTATTACGTGAGAGTGTCACGGGCAGCGAGCTTCACAGGCATTGGCATTCTTCACACGCTCCGGGCATTTTCCAAAACGCGATAGCTTCACAGGCATTCGCCTTCTTCACAGGCTCCGGGCCTTTTCCAAAACGTGATAGCTTCACAGGCATTCGCCTTCTTCACAGGCTCCGGGCCTTTTCCAAAACGCGATAGCTTCACAGGCATTCGCCTTCTTCACAGGCTCAGGGCCTTTTCCAAAACGCGATAGCTTCACAGGCATTCGCCTTCTTCACAGGCTCCGGGCCTTTTCCAAAACGCGATAGCTTCACAGGCATTCGCCTTCTTCACAGGCTCCGGGCCTTTTTAGGGGTAGAACCTCTGGAGGTGCTGGATGTTCCATGCGTTCTAGACTGGCACCCCCTCCTGAGTCTCCAAGCGCGCGGAGCCGGGCCTGGAAACATGAACAACTTTGAACAGGCCCTCCCACATGGGGTCCTGTTCATCCACCCCCGCCGGGAACTGTTCATCCAGACCCCCCAGCAATGCTCACCGTTCATCCAGAGGCAGCATCGATTGGCTTCAGTTAGCAACATGAGCGAAGGAATTGCTCGATCGGGTTCAGTTAACAGCCATCGATCGATCGCTCGGGTTCAGTAATGCGTAGCCTACAGTGCAATCGCTCGGGTTCAGTTAGAGCCCAACGCCTCGCTTGGGTTCAGTTAGAGCCCAATGCCTCGCACCCACGGGCGTGCGTGTATGAGAGAAACGCAGATCGCTCGGCCCTGACCACCCACCGTAACTGGGAACACCCCGATATTTTCCTCGCCCTCGCTTCTACCACGGTTTTTTCCATCATGGACGGCCCAAAGAATGTCATGCAGCTGCGTCTCCGGCCAGCCCAGGACGAAAAGCCCATTTTCTGTCATGATTTTTTGTCATAGAAGTAGGACCCCATCACATCTATGATGATACCGGGTTTTGTCACAATTATCATCATAGAGGTGTCATAAGTATGACAGAAAAATTTCGTTCGGCCAAAAATGTCACGGAAGTGTCTTGTTTTGTAGTGACCAGCATCGCCACCGGTTGAGATGGACGGTGTCGGTGTCAAAGTCGGCGGATCTCATGTAGGGGGTCCCGAACTGTGCGTCTAAGGCGGATGGTAACAGGAGGCGGGGGACACCATGTTTACCCAGGTTCGGTCCCTCTCGATGGAGGTAATACCCTACATCCTACTTGATTGATCTTGATGATATGAGTATTACAAGAGTTGACCTACCACGAGATCATAGAGGCTAAACCCTAGAAGCTAGCCTATGGTATGATTGTTTGTATATCTATCGACTAGTCTGGCCCTGGTTTATATAATGCACCAGAGGCCTAGGATAACAAGAGTCCTAGCCGAATATGTCGGTGGGGGAGGAGTCCTTGTCTTGACCACCATGTCTTGTGGAATCTTCCTTGTATGCGGTAGCTGTCCGGACTGGCCCATGAGTATACGGCCATGGGGGTCCTCGGCCCAATCTAACTGACTGGAAGACGGCGTGGTGAGTACCCCCTAGTCCAGGACACCATTAGTAGCCCCCTGAACCGGTCTTCAAGTTGGGAAGGCTCCTCGATTCTTCTGAACTGTTCTTCATCTTCGGCCGTCGGTCTTGAAAACTGTTTCAACAAATCTTCTTCGAATTTGAGGATCACCAACATGCATCCGAAGAGTTTATACGTCGGGTATCCGAGGAGCCCCTTTAAGTTTTCGGCCTTTATCAATGCCTTGCTTATTTTTATGCCACACATCGGGTTTGAAGTTGTTCCTGGGCGGCAGTGCCCTCTTCCGCCTGAGCTCCAACGCCGGAGTGCATTCAAGGTATCTTTTTCAGACGAGTACCAGTGCCGGACTATGTACAAGCTCCAACACCGGACTGTATCCGAGCTCCAACGCCGGACTATATCCGAGGTGTGATAAATCACTTTGGTTCAAAAAGGTTGAAGGAGTTTAGCCTAGCTTAATGCCAAAAATGCCCTCCATGGAGCCAGCCACTAGCGCCCGAGCTTTATACCGGACTGCTTCCGAGGTGGTGCACCACCCCGACTGTGGGCCGATTTTTTGTCAATATTTTTTATTGGTGCAATTTATTCTCTGCCGAGATATATAGCTTGTAGCCCTCAAGGTGTATATCGGTCTAAAACCCGAGATGCACCTGAAGGATGACATAAGACCGCTGATCCCAGTAGCCGCTGAGACTCAGGTTGATTTGCAAAATCAGTCTAAGGATCAACTCCTAGCTCGGTAGAATACTTCGGGACACAAAAAACGGTGTGCAGAGTCCTCGAGACTCAGGTTGGGTGCGGCCGACCAACCTGAGGATCATAATCTCCTCGAAAACTATATTGCACTTAAATTTTCTGCACTGGATTGCCAATGCAGTAGCCCCCGAGACAATGGTCGGGTGGCAACACCAGATCAGGGGATCGATACGCCCCTTTAATATTAGTAAATGATAAGCCCGAAGCCCAGTATCCCCCGATCCTTAATGCGGGCACGAGTGGCCGAATTAAGGATCAATATCCAGAGTAAAATCACAAATTATATGTAATAATTCTATGTATCCAAGTACTTTACATCATTAAAGCTCGGATCCGCATTGTACAAAACTTTGTTGACCGACCATCGGCTTCCACCTCCTCAGCCAGTAGCCGAGGAGTGTTTGTCCTACTTTATAAAGCCTTTATGAGGGCAAAGATTTACGACAAACAAGGCAATCTAGCCATATGGTTTTATAAAGAAAGGTACGCAGAGAGATATGTTATATCACTGTTTAACATAATAAATGTCTTCCAAAGAAAATAATCCCGCTATCGGTTCCTTTCTTTGGGTTGTCATGCTAAGCATGATCATTAAACCTCGGCTCTAATGTAAGAGCAAAATATTGAGGATTTAGTTTGGGAGGCCAGTTACTAGCCCCCGGTAGTGTTCGGTGACAGTCGAGGTCAAGCCGTAAACACTTCGGCCAATGTTATGAATGGCCAGTCATTTAACACAACCATCGGATCGCTGACCAGTTTACGCTTATTGTGACAGTCAATTTTCGGCTTTCTCCACTGAGGTGCTTAACCATGTGAGCTGGAAGCACAATCGCAGTGGTTCTCCCTTTGCACACCTAGCCGAACAAAGCGGAACGTAGGAGGCAAGCGCAGGAGCCGAGCAACCCAATTATTGACCGAAGACACAATTCGAAACGAATGCATACTTAGCAATATCCGAGAATGTTTTTGCCGAATCTCTAAAGGTGTCTGGCGTTGCACTACGAGACTTGTGCCAAAAACACACAAATAGTTTGAAAGTTCCATAAGCTTCTAAAACCAAAAAAACGTCAGAAAAAACTTGATGTCCGAACAAGATCAAGTGTTCGGTGCCAATCCGAAAATTGGAAGAAAAAAAAAGAATTGTGCTTCTGTCGTGCTTTAATATGACACATCCGATCTCAAGACTACACGCGGGTCAGCCTACGGCTTCAAGCTCCTTATCCCAAAGGCGGAGTACTTCTCCGAGGTCAGTTTAGCAAACTAAACTCAAGCGGCTTTGAAAGAGAAGACATGCTATCCGGTTATTGACCACAAACTCGAGTCGAAAAAGGAGCGGTAGAAAAAGACTTTGCAACGACCAAGAAGAAAACACATTTACTATAAAATAGCTCATATAAATTTTAGGAGCCCCCAAGTGACTTTGGTAAAAGAATTTTATGTATAATGATTGTATGTACCAAAGTACTTATGTCATATCTGTGTTTACCCGAACTTTATATGCGTCTTAACCGACCGTCGGCTTCTCCCTCTTCATTCAAGGGCCGAAGAGTGCTATGTACTCCACCTGTCGAGAATATCGACGGTGTTTCCGATAACCAGGCAATCAGGCCATAAGGCTGTAATAGACAAAGCGCACTCAGGGAACTTATGCTATATTACTGACGAAGTGTAAGAAGCATCTTCGAAGAAAATAGTACCCCCACCGATACCTTTCTTCGGTGCTCATTGTTACTACGAGACTTGTGCAATAGATTTTTTGTACTCATGAGTTCCGTTGTGTGCCGACCATAATTGAAAACAATAAGAGCGCTAGCTTTCGGCTTCACCCAGTCTGAGGTCCAGCTCGGATGACCCGATCGTGACAATCGCAGAGGTGCTCCCTTTACTCCCTAGCCGAACAATCGGGAACGTAGGGGTAAACACAGGAGCGAGGCAACCCAGCTTGCAAAACGCTTAAGTTAATCTGGTGCATATTGTGGCGTAATACACGAACAAGGAACGAAGCCGTACAATTATAATCATATGCAAGAGGAAAGGCTTCATGAAGGAAGCCCCCAAGTGAACTGGGTATTTGAATTTGTGTCTCACAAACAAAGTTTTGACAAGGAGATTTTTTACAAGCAACTTTTTTCCAAAAAAGTATAATGCTTGGTCGAACTGAACACAAGTTAAAAAATTTAAAACTTCGAGCATGAAGGCAACTTAGCTGGGTAATGTGTTCGGTATTGATGACGCGGTCCGAGCTTCATGCAGGATGAGGTTCCATCCCCCAAGCCGGTCCCGAGGTGCCGTAGCAAAGAGCTTGGCACTCCGAAGTGGTGACATATCACGGTCAATGTAGGCCGGCAGAGTGATGCCGAAGTCCCCAGCATGGGGTAATGAAGTGCTGACGAAGCCCCCCATCCAGCCGAGGTGACGTGGTATGTCAGTACGCCGAGTTGACGATACTACCCAACCCGGATCATTTTCCTATGCACAAAAAATAGTGCAAACCGGAGATAATAATAATAATGATAAAAAATGTTGCATAATAAATAATTTATGCAAAGTAAGTAATAAAAGAAATATGGCCTGGCGCCGAAGTCAATGTCGATGCAGGGCGTCGGCATGATGCGGTAAAGGTGTGGCAAAGCCTGAATTCATAGGTCGGTCCGAGTTCCGGATGCGGCGTTCGCCGGACTATGTACGGAAACTGACCGAACCACCACGCGACCGTCGTTAGTGCAGCCATTATTCGATAGACCTGTGTACAGATGATGGAACAAACCAGAGTAATAATTTTTTGGGAAAGATAAACCCCAACAAACAAAAATTACTAGGACTAGTAGCACCTGGTTTATTTGTTGTAGCAATCCGAAGAAAGGTGACTCCCAAAATTGGGCCTCAATCCGCACACCCATTGCCTGATGGGTGATAAAGCGACGGCATGGCAATGCTGGCGAAGGTTGGCTTGCGGAGGCAAAGCCCTCGGTCCAGCTAACATGATGAAGCTGGTCGGCTAGTGACGCTGAAGTCTCCGGAGTATGTTGATGAAGATCTGGCGAAGCCCCGGTCTAGCCGAGATGTCGAAGCCTCAATGTGAGCCGATGAGTCGAAGTAGGTCGGCGTGATGGACATCGGCTTGAAGAAGCAACAGTGCGGCCCTGCCGATGCCGGTTGTGACGTGCTCGATGCCGGCTTGATGAAGTGATCCTTCGCGATGCCGAACTCTTGTTCGGCTTGCCGAGATGATGATCCGAAAAGTTGAGCTCGGCTCAACAAAGCGACGACGTGTCTAGCGCAGGTCGGCAGCCTTGGAGCAATATTGTCGGACTGGTTTGACACCAGCATGATGATGAAGATGACCCCAGGGGAGGCTTAAAATTTTACGGACACGTGCTTAAAAACGACGCACAATACCCTAGAAGAGAATTCCTCTAAAAAGGTTGTCCAATATCACGTTCATAAAGAAACATGAATTCGGGTCGGATCCGTATTCGCGCAGAAAATAGATATGGGAATTCTGCAGTAGATGAACGGTCGGATCCGAAAATTGGTCCACTCATCGGAAGGTTTCCGGAGTTTGAACCGTCGGATCGAGCTGAAATTTGGAGGGGTGGTAGATATGGCAATTCCGCAATAGATGAACGACTGGATCTTCCAAAGGACCTCCGAGCTGGGCTCTGGAGACCACGCCCTAAACTCGTCCAGATTCCCGTCCAGATTTGACACGGCTCTGGTAATATCGTAGTTTGTCGGAGATTCCTCCATTGGAACTCAATGAAATTTTCCAGGGTTTTTATAGACTCGAATCCACACAATTCCACCGAAGCGATCATTAAAATGACACTCGAGGAGGCGGCGGCGACAGATACGCGTTCGCTGTCCAGAAAAACAGCACGGTCGCCCAAGGGGAATGTTGACGTTGAGCCCCCGGGCTCCATGGACGATTCCTCCATGATCTTGATAGAGATCGGAGATGGTGTTGACGAAGGCCCTCATCCGAACATGACGATCGGAGGCAGGGCACAGTCCTCGGTCAAGCCAAGGTGACCAGTCCATCCGGTGACGAAGATGTCGACGTCACAGTTAATCTGCAGACGAGCCATTCATCCTTTTGCCGATCACACAGCGGAACTCTCAATGAAAGCACGAATGTAGGTGTCAAAACCAGCGGATCTTGGGTAGTGGGTCCCGAACTATGTGTCTAAGGAGGATGGTAACAAGAGGCGGGGGACACGATGTTTACCCAGGTTCGGGCCCTCTCGATGGAGGTAATACCCTACGTCCTGCTTGATTGATCTTGATGATATGAGTATTACAAGAGTTGATCTACCACGAGATCGTAGAGGCTAAACTCTAGAAGCTAGCCTATGGTACGATTGTTTGTATATCTATCGACTAGCCTGGCCCTGGTTTATATAATGCACCAGAGGCCTAGGATAACAAGAGTCCTAGCCAAATATGCCGGCGGGGGAGGAGTCCTTGTCTTGACCACCGAGTCTTGTGGAATCTTCCTTGTATGCGGCAGCTGTCCGAACTGGCCCATGAGTATACGGCCATGGGGGTCCTCGGCCCAATCTCACTACTAGGGAAAACCTTATACACAGAATCTTAGCAGCAGCGCAACATAAAAAGAGGCGCTGCTGCTAATTAGTAGCAGTGCGGTTACGGAAAGTGCGTTACTGGTGCAAATTTAGCAGTAGCGCGTGATGTTTAAACCGCGCTGCTACAAAAATCCACCGATAGTACACAATGACCTAATTTTACCAGTAGCGCGGCGTCAGGAAGCACGCTGCTGCTAATGCCATAGTAGTAGCGCTCTTTTTAGTCACGTCGCTGCTGCTAATTTTGAAATTGTCCACACGGTTGGCCCGTTTAGCAGTAGCGCGTGATAGGAAAGCATGCTGCTGCTACACTCTTAGCAGCAGCGCACTTTTGCTCCCGCGCTACTGCTAAGACGTAGCACCCACCATCTTTTTCCACCTCCCCCTCCCCATCTCCTCTCCTCCCTTTCCCCTACCTCCCACATCCTTCCTCTCTCACTCTTCTTCTTCCTCAGTACTTCTCCCACATTACTCTCCCTCTTCTACCTACCTTTCCCTCTCTTCATTACTCCTAGTTATAACTACACCACCTCCATTAATGCATCTCCTTTCTCTTTTTCCTTCCCGTCCACTAGTTGAAGTTGTCTCCTCCCAAATTAGGTAGCTAGGTAGATGTAGCATTTAGTTAAGTGACCTATTTGCCCCTAACTAGATCTATCTTTGTCAAGAAGAGATTTGTGCACTTTTGATCTCCCTACAACATCATCTCCACCGTGTGCTCGATCTCGAGATAGAGGTGATTAAAATTTTAATGCTTTTGCAAAATGGAAATATGTTTATGTGTGTGTGATATGTTTATGGAAATTTTGTGTGTGGCATGAGTTGATGCCAAATTGTGCTTTTGAGTTGCCTATGTTTTGCCGAAATGTCGATTTATTTCTGTTTCAGCGAATTCCGGGCAAACTCTATATCTATGTATGTCCTATTTTTAAGGAAGGTCATGCCGAATTTTTGTATGGCTTTGATGAATGCACACATTTTTATAATCAATTTGTTTATTATTACCATGCAAAGTTGACGATGGTCAGTGGAACGATGGTGGACAGGTGGTTGCGGTCGGCGGTGCAGGACATGAAGGAAAATAACCTGACAGAGGTTTTATGTCCGTGTCAAAAATGCAAAGGAATAGTTTGGCTCGACCCCCATGACGATGGTCGTGTCGAAGCGCACCTGCTCATGACTGGTTTCATGGATGGCTATACTCGATGGATAATTGAAGATGAGGATGACGATGTTGAGGATGCCGACGGGGCAGGCAATGATGACACGGGGCAAGACGAAGAGATGATCGATAATGGCGGCGTGGAAGAGGCCGGACATGGCGGCGGAGAAGGGGCCGGACATGGCGGTGGAGAGAATGACATGGACTCCACGCAGCAGAGTTTGTCGGTACTAAGTTCAATCGTGCGGGACCCTCATGTTCAAGCATTGCTTCGCAATGAGACGAGTACTGAGAGAGCTGATTCTAGAGAGGAGGCTAAGCTGGAGCAACTGGTGGTAGACTCGAACACTCCATTGTATGATGGTTGCAATCCTGAGGTGACCCACTTGAGTTTGATGCTCCAACTCCTGAAGATGAAGGCTAAAAACAAATGGACCGACACTAGCCTCGATGAGCATCTCAAGCATCTAAAGGATGTTCTTCCCGTGGGTAATCTATGTCCTAGTAGTGTTGATGAGGCCAAGAAGATCGTGTGCCCTCTTGATCTGCCACACGTTAGATACCATGCATGCATCAACGATTGCATAATTTATCGGAAGGAGCACATGGAAAAAACGAGCTGTCCGGTGTGCAATGCTTCTCGATACAAGAAGGCTGGGAAGAAATCTCCCCAGAAAGTGGTATGGTACTTACCGATCACTCCCCGTCTCCAGAGGTATTTTCTAGATCCCAAGGAAGCAAAGCTAATGCGATGGCACACGGAGAGGAAGAAGCCCGACGATGGAGATGATCCGAAGCTGAGACACGTCAAGGATGGAAGCCAGTGGGGAGCGTTGAACATCTTCTATCGGTATATTGGATGTGATGCAAGGAACATCGTGCTCGGCGCGTGTACCGATGGCATGAATCCGTTTGGCAATCAGAACACCAACCATAGCACATGGCCCGTGTTTGTATGGATGTACAACCTCCCCCCTAGTTGTGCATGAAACCGAAGTACATTCACATGAGCATGCTTATTCAAGGGCCGAAACAACTAGGACATAATATTAATTTGTATGTGGGATACTTCAAGAGGAGTTAGACACGTTATGGAAAACACCGGCCAAGACATGGGACGCCAGCAAAGGCGAGTATTTCAACATGAGAGCCACGCTGATCACGATAGTGCAGGACTATCTCGGTTACGGATATGTGGCAGGCCAGGTGTGCCATGGATATTGCGGATGCACGCGGTGCATGGATGATACGACGTCTCAGCAGCTAACGTCAAGGAAAGATGGCGGGTCTGGGAAAATCGTGTACATGGGGCATCAAAGATGGCTCGAACAGGACGACCCATGGAGAAACCCTAGAGATCTATTCAATGGTCACGCTGAGCATCGAGGACCTCCACGTAAGCGGAGCGGTGCCGAAATCGATAATTATTGAAAAACTGGAAGGAGTGCCCCGTGTCGGGAAAGACGATGAGAAAGGCGCCGGAGCAGCTGCTGAAGGTATGGAAGACAAGGTCTGTGTTCTGGGACTTGGAGTACTGGCACAAACTCGATACACCTCATTGCCTTGATCAAATGCAGATCTGTAAGAATGTCCTTGAGAGCTTGCTCGCAACATTGATGAACATGCCGGATAAGACCAAGGATGGGCTGAAGGCAAGAAAAGACTTGCAAGATTTGAAAATCAGGGAAGATCTGCACATGCCGCCCCGTAAAATGTCAGACGAGACAGAGACGGAGATAGAGGCATGGGAGAAGAAGGGCAAGAAAATAAAGAAAGAGTATTATTGCCCCCTTTCTTGCTTCACCTTAAGTCATGCTATTTGACACAAGAGTGCATCTCTTTCTGTGAGAATTTTCTATATGGCGCAGACCAGCCACCTGGTGTTAGTGTTGGTTTGCCCATTAACAAGCACGATGGGAGGCTCGAAGGAGAAGGTCACTGCAATGTTCGCAGGGAATTGCACGTGGCATACTGAGATCGACCCAGCGACTTTGAGAGAGCAAACTTGGTAGTGCTACAACATCTAGACGAGGTAGATCCTTTCGTGGGACTGCACAAAGAAATTATCGCAAAGAAGTATCGTGACCGGGGGGTATGCAAGACAGACGCTGAAGTTACTAGAGAGCACAACTCCACTTTCCTGCATTGATTCAAAGAGCATATTATTGCTAATCCCCCAGAGGAGGGCTCTAAGGATGGATTGCCCATATACGCCTTAGCACATGGCCCCTCGCCCAACCTCGTAACCTATCAGGCATATGATATCAACGGATACACGTTCTACACGGAGGCCAAAGATATGGACAGTGATGATCAGAACTCAGGGGTGACGATGGAATGCATGACCGGCAGTGACAACAGCGCAACTGAACGATTTTATGGAAGGGTCGAGGACATCTGGGAGCTTGACTACTCTGGACTGCACAACACGACGATGTTCCTTGTCAGATGGGCTAAGAATGTCGAAAGAGAAAACCGGATTTTCACTACCATGACTATACCCGGAGCCAAGCGTGCTACCGTGAACGCTATCGCAAAAAACGAGCCATGGGTACACGCTAAGCACGTGACACAATGCTTCTTCATAACCGACCCATGCAATCCCAGTCGTGTTGTCGTGAGGAGAGGCAAAAGGAACATCATTAGAATGGATGGAGTCGCCAACGAGGAAGACTATGGTCAGTACGGCAACTCAATGAGGGAAGATGACGTTGATGATGAAGTATACGTCAAAAGAAGAACCAATACTACATTACCTAAGAAAAATCGTACTCCATGGAAAAGGCAAAGTCACAATGAGGGGCTCAATTATTCTTCGACGAACAAGAAGGGAAAGAAGCTGACTCAAAAATGAAAACGTCAGCGCTGAGGAATCGGTCAAATGATGTAATATATATATATATATATATATATATATATATATATATATATGTTCCTATTTTGTATACACACTTAGCCATTATTATGCATGGGTCCAATGATGTAATATATATGTTCCTATTTTGCATACATATTTAACCATCAAATGATGCAATATATATCGCCTTCCCTTCATTCACTGCTTTCGAAAAAAAAGAAAAGTGAGAAAAATAAAGGAAAATAAAAAGGGAAACCGGTTATAGCATTAGCGATTTACTGAAAAAGAGCTACAACTAGTCAAGGTAGCAGTAGCTGTTTCTGTATAAAACCGCTATAGCTGCCTTTAATAGTAGTAGCGCGTTTTGTCTAAACGCGCTACTGCTACGTTCACTTAACCCAAAATTCTCACTCTTCCTGCTTCATCCCGCCTCTTTTCCCCCAAATCCCCACCCTCTTCCCCCCGTCGCACCGCCGCGCCCGACCCGGCCCCGGCTCTCGCCCCCGACCCAGGCGCTCGCCCCCGGCGCCGGCGCTCGCCCCCGACCTCGGCGCGCTCGCCCCCGACCCGTCGGCCCTCGCCTCCCTCCTCTGCTTCCTCCCCTCCCAACCTCGGCCATCGTAGGTCCTGCCTCCTTGCCCCTGCACCCTCTGTAAACCACCCCCTCTCTCTCTCTCTGCTAGCTAGGGTTCTTCAGTTAATTTACTTAGGTTTTAGTTATGTTAATTAGGTTATCTTCGGTTAATTTACTTAGGTTTTAGTTATGAATTTAGATAGGTTTCAAAATTAGCTGAATTTATATGCAAATTTGAACTGAACATGTGATATGTGGATATGTCATGTTTTGGACATGTCATGTTTTGGTAAATGATCCGAGTGCCCTATGTTACGTCGGAATGTTGATTCATTTCCGTTCCGGTGAATTTCAGGCGCTCGATATGTCCATTTTTTAGCAAAGGTCATGCCGAAATTTCCCTTGAATAAAGGCATGATTTGTGCTACATAGTTGGCATATCGAGTGCTGGCACATAGATTTCTTTTTTATGTCATTTCTCATTTATTCATACTTTTAGAAATAAATGAGGACACTTGATCATAGGAAACATGTCGAACAACGAAGAAACTGGGCCTTCTGACCAAGATGCATACGGGATGGATTATCAGGGTGAACAAGACTACCTCGACTTTTTGACTGCTAAGCAAGGTTTGCAGGTCCGCCTCGATGATGGTACTGACGCCGACATCGACACCGACGGCGCCAGCACCGATGGCGGCGCCGAGACCGGTGGGGAAGGTACCGGCGGGGAAGGTACCGGCGCCGATGCCGCTACCGAAAAGAGGAAGCATAAGAAGCAGAGGATACGAAAACCTAACAAACCAGGGATTGGACGACTTGTGATCACAAAGATGGCACCTGGCAAGTTTGAGCCGTTAGAGCCGGAAGAACCTCGCAAGTGCTATGGGTTCCAAGTAGGATGCATCCTACGGGAATGCGCGAGCATCAACGATGATGACTTAAGGAGTAAAGAACATTTGAAGCAGTTGCTCCTAACGAAGTTGCACAAGAGATTCAAGTTCCCCGACCAGGATGATAACATAGAACAACCATGGGATGATCCGAAGATGAAAAAGATTAACAATCACGCCATGGGCATGTTTAGCAATGATTTGGCCTCCTGGAAAGGGAGGGTGAAACGAGCTATTGAGGCTGAGGAACCCTTGTCCAAGATTCTGTAGGAAAATCCGACACTTATGGAAGAGGAGTTCAAAAAGTTCAAGGACACTTGCGCTACCGAGGACGCCAAGGCTAAGGCTGCGAAATTCAAGAGCCTTCAGCAAAGGAACACGGGGAAGCATCGCCTCGGAAGCCGTGGCTACCTTGGTAAAAGGCCCATATGGGATAAGGAGGACGCGGAACGTGAAGCCGCGGGTCTCCCAGACCCCTTCGTGAAGTTCACTAACCCCTTGGAGCGTGACTTCATCAGGGCCCGCTACAAGTGGGACAAGGAGAAAAAGGTTTTTTACACGGACCAGATCACGAGGAAATTGATTAGGCTATTGGAGAAGCAACACCAGCTTGCAGCCGAAAGCCCTACTTCTCCGATGAGGCCCAAGTGGGACACCCCTCTCTACCGGGCCTTGAACGAACTTAAGAGACTCCCTTTGGGCCAGCGGCCGCAATATGGTCGTGTGCACGGCGCTCGAGACGGCGCCACGTGGAAGGTGTTTTACAACAAGGGCCCGGAGGCCAAGAAGCAGAAAAAGAAGTTTAGTCAGGCAGACATCGACGCGAAGGTGAAGCTTGCGGTCGAGAAAAAAGCAGCTGAGGACGCGAAAAAAGCAGCCGAGGACAAATATGAGTTGCTACAGCAGGTAGTCAATGCAGTTGTAACTGCCTGCAGAAATGATTTCGCTACTAACTTGGTTCCAGTTATCATCAACTGGACGAAGGAAAATCCATACAAGACGGTACATGATTTCCCGTTGCCCAGTTTCGTCAGGAGCAACTCCATGAACAACAACACCATTGCACCATCACTTGCCCACGCAACCGGGCCTCCTCTCGCAACCGCTCCCTCTCATAGCAGCCCGTCCTTAGTCTCTGGCGCGCTCGGTGGGCCTTCGTCTTTGGCTGAGCTCTACGCCATCACGGTAATTACATGCCGCACCAACATATATTTATAATATTCCATTTTTGTTGCCTTTCGGATGTTTTACGCCACAGACATATGTGTTTGTAGGCGAAAGAAACCCCATGCACCATACTATACTTGATCAAAGGCCAGAAGGTGGACGTGGGAAAGGGGATGATAATGGACCCCTTGCAACCCACGTTCGACAACCAGCCGATCCCCGCTGGGCATTTCAGGGTTAGCTTGTCCGGTGTGAAATCGGGGCACGAGGATTTGCCTCCTCCAGTACAGCATGTGGGAGCGCACAATGAGACCCCGCCGTGGATTGGAAGCTGCAAGGGTTGGGTGCTACTATGGCCAAAGAATCTTATTCGTCTAGAGCCAGCCGAGAGCACACCAATAACCACACATCAACAAGCATGTGCGGAGATCACCACCCCGCCTACGCAATTACCAGCTCCTGTAGTGCCGGGTGAGAGCGGCGGACGACATGATGAAGGGGGTGCAATAGTACTGGCTGATGTAATTTCTCCTCTAGAGTAGAGAATGGATGATGAGACGGAGGTCGACCCTATGGATTTCCTCAATACAAACGCGTATGACTGTCACATAGAATTGATGAGTCAACCATATGACGAATCGGGCTATCAGCTTGCTAATGAGGATATGGATGATATGCCCGGGCAGGAAGGTCGTAGCAGGGATTGCAAAAAGTCTCTCTTCATGAAATCCTCACAGGACACGCCTGAAGATGCCGCCTCAACATAGGCTCAACTAGCCAGGCGCGAGGGTCGTACAGTACTTAGCCCGGGCATACTGGGGCAGGGGTTAAGGAAGGGTCTAGAAGGTGTGCCCAAGAAAAAGGAGAGAAAGAGATCGGGGAAGATAGCTGCCTCCAAACAAGCCAGAGCACATAGCAGCCAGATGATGCATTATGAAGAGTGTGTACCCGTGAAAGGTGCGGCCATGTTCCATCTCACGGGCGAGCTGATGCTACTGCCGAAACCACTGGAGGCACTATCAGGGGATCTCAGGAGACTGCACGACCATGTGCTGTCGACTGAGAAAAGCCTACTATCCTCAAAGGATCCAGGATATCCGACATACGCGGCTCGTGTGCCTGAGGGGAAGTGCTACGTCGAGACACGGCCCGCGGAGGTGTTCTTCCTGCGGTTTGACCATATCTTTGAGATGTTTCTGACAAGGCGGCTCGATTTTACAATCGTCCGCCTTTTTGCTCTACATATGAGCTCCGTCATGAAGAGTGAAGAAGTCTCACAAATCTGTGTGGCGGATCCGTACTACATGCACGAGTCTTTCTTGAGTCTCAGCGACTTTGAGCGTGAAACTGCTAGGGAGTACCTCCAAAACTTCATGGTACAGAATAAGGACGGGGAAATTGTCCTCGTGCCTTATCATCCAAAGTAAGTCAGTTCCGGACAACCCTTTCATACATTTCAATCATTCCTTCTCTCTCTATGGGGAATAATTTGAGGTGTCTTTTCCCGGAGCAACGGGCACACCGTCCTTATCGTTCTTTACCCGCAAGTCTCCCATGCCGTGTATTTTGACCCTTCCAGAGACTACGAGAAAAAAGACTACACCCACATAATGAATATTCTAGATGATGCTCTCCAAGGCTTCAGCATTAGAGGTGGCCACATGCAGATCAGGAAACAAAGGAACAAGAAGATGGGTTTCACGCATAAAACTAACTTCTCCTGCATCCATGTCCCAAAACCAAGCAAGAAGGATGGATTCTACATCGTCCATCTCATGATTTAGTTCAACACGGATCACCAAAAGTTTCGCATGGGAAGCAAAAATGATGATCATATCCACAAGTGGCTAGAATCTCATGGAGAAGCGGATTATAAACTTAGAGATGACTTCTTTCGCATCCAAAGCGACATTGCAACGATCATCATGAAAGAAGTCGTCGATGAGAAGGGGATGTTCCACCACGGCCCTATATCGCGAGCTGACGTCCGAACTCGCATAGGCATGCAACGTCTAGACCTCACGCCATTCAAGAAGCTAGGGTCCATCCTCGATGATATGGAAGGATGGAACTTCTAGTGATTTATGATGCCGATGATGATGATATGTGTCGGTTGAACTTGTGTACTTTTTGTAGCGATGAAACTTTGTGATGTCCATGGTCCCTGCCGAACTTGTGTAACGCTACTTTGTTAGTTTGCGTATGATGACCTGCGTACCTCTAGTTAATTAATTTGCGTACTGTATGATGCATCTAGTTGCTAACCCTTTCTTTTTTGGTGTTGCTCTAGTATATTTTGTTGCATATATATGATTGTACATCCTCTTCATGAACATGCATCTCTAACAGGTACCTAGTTTCTTGATGGCGAGATGGAAGTGCTATGTCGTGTACAAAGGGAAGGTTCCGGGAGTGTACAACGAGTGGCATCAGTGTCAGGCGCAAGTGAATGGGTTCTCGGGCGCCAGCCATAAAGGCTTCAAAAGCAGACAAGAAGGAGAAGCTAGTTTCTTGAGGTTCACGCTAGCGCGAGAGAGGACTCGTAACCGCCACCTCATGTACTGGATATTTCCGCTCTCACTCATAGTGATAGCTCTTCTCGCGTATACCTTTGTTTAGATGGATGACGTTGTAGTTGCAAGTATTTGAGACTTGCATGTATGCTATTTTCGAGATGATGACAAGATACCACTTTGTGTTGGATGATGATTATGATGAGACTATTTGTATGTATATGCTATGATTACATTTGTGGTCTCACAGGCATTTGTATGCGTATCATTATGACATTTGTATGTGCTAAAGATTCTTCTATAAAGCCTGTTCAAATACAAAACAAATATGCCGATTTTTTTACTAAAATTAGCAGTAGCGAGTGGAGAAAAGTTAGCAGCAGCTCGGTAGTAGCAGTTGCGTGTACAAGAGAAGCACGCTATAGCTATTAGCAGTAGCGAGCTTCCACTAGGAGCGCTGCTGCTACACTTGTGTAGCAGTAGCACTTGTGAGCACGCGCTACTACTACGTGTTAGCTGTAGCGCCTTATTAGTAGCGCTGGTACGCGCGCTACTGATACACCTAAAACGCGCGCTGCTGCTAGCATTTTCCCTAGTAGTGATCTAACTGACCGGGAGATGGCGTGGTGAGTACCCCCTAGTCCAGGACACCGTCAAACGGCGAGGCAGCCAACAAGAGGAGGTGGCTCGAGCCAAAACCGCATCCGGCGAGACTGGACTTCATCAGCAGCCTCCCCGACGACATGCTGCTCGTCATCATTGGCCTCCTCCTCACCAAATCTGCCGTGCGGACCGTCCTGCTCTCCCGGCGGTGGCGCCCCCTCTGGCGCCGTGTCCCCCTCAACCTCAGCATCGACAGCTGCCTCTGCAACTGGGATTGCAAACACATGGCTGCAGTCTCCAAGATCCTTTCATCGCACCCTGGGCCAGCCAGACGCCTTGACATCCGCATGTTCAGTACCAACTGCAAGGTCCAAGCCAGGTTCGACGAGTGGTTCTTATCCCCTGCCCTAGATCAGCTCGAGGGGCTCTGTCAGATGTGGGGTTCCGGCTAACCCTTAAGGTTCGAACATAGGGGTGCGTGCGGAGTCTTTCCCATGCTACCAATCTACACTCTAACTCGCTAAGATCTTTTGGACGAACCCGACAAACTTGCAACATAGGAAGACACAGGGTTTATACTGGTTCGGGCCACCGTTGTGGTGTAATACCCTACTCTAGAGTGGTGGTGGTGGATTGCCTCTTGGGCTGATGATGAATAGTACAAGGGAAGAACTGCCTCCTGAGGTTGAGGTGTTCTTGTGCGTATGAACTTGTGTATGTCTCTCTCTCTCTCTTGGTTCGATCCGTCCTTCTAAGCTTCGATCCCCCGATCCCCTTTTCTCTATGGTGGCTAGTCCTATTTATAGAGGCCCTGGTCCTCTTCCCAAATATCAAGCCAGAAGGGAGCCAACAATGGAGGGCTAATTTGAAGAGGGACAGCAAGTATGAGCTATCCTGACAAAAGTAGTCTTCGCCTACACAAAGCTCTGGTGGTGACGCCGTCTTGGGCTCCACGATGACCTCCGTCTTGCAGTCCATGGTCTTGGTCTTGTTGCACCGAAATGGCAAACTTTGCCTGAGGCCTCGGTATTGCGCGGCTGCACTTGCCCCCTTTGCACCAAAGAGGAAACAAGGACGTTGCGCGCGTTGGCGCCCGCCTGGTGCCCGCCTGGCATCGATCGTCATGGCTCACATCACAAGAGCCTCGCGAGGTTTGCCCCGCCTTGGTATCTCCGATCCTCGTGAGCCTGCTTGGCTAGGCCGCTCCCTAGAAGGTCTTGCACCATCCGCCTTGCAAGGCTTGGCCCCTCGCAAGGGTCTTGGATGCTTGTTGATGAAGATGGGTCGTACGGCCTGCTGGCTCCGCCACACCGTGGGCCGCAGGCAGGCAAGTCTGGGGACCTTGTTCCCAGAACGCCGACAAGCTCAGCTTTGCAGCTGCACGATGTCGCTGTCTGCCGCCGTCCGCGCTCCGCCTCACGCCAACCCTGTGCCGCGCCAGCTTTAGCTCCTACTATCTTCCCCAGATTAATGCCACGCCCGCCCTTCTTCTCCCTCAACTCAAGCAGCTCGACCTCTTCGACGTTGGCATCTCGAAGCAGGCTATGGAGCACCTGCTCCGCAGCTGTACTGTGCTTGATTACCTTCGTCTTCAGCAGATCCACAGGTTCATTAGCCTACACATCGCATCGATTAGTCTCCGATGGATTTATGTGTCTTGCTGGACCCTGATACGTCCATTTTGCATCATGCTTTTATATCGATATTTATTGCATTATGGGCTGTTATTACACATTATGTCACAATACTTATGCCTATTCTCTCTAATTTTACAAGGTTTACATAAAGAGGGAGAGTGCCGGCAGGTGGGATTATGGGCTGGAAAAGGAGCAAATATTAGAGACCTATTCCGCATAGCTCCAAAAGTCCTGAAACTTCATGGAAGTTATTTTCAGAATATATAAAAAATATTGAGTGCAAGAAGTACCAAAAGAGGGCCACTCACCAGCCACGAGGGTGGGGGCGCGCCCTACCACCTGGGCGCGCCCCTGCCTCATGGGCCCCCTGGTGGCCCTCCGATGCCTATCTTCTACTATATGGAGTCTTTCGTTGAGGAAAAAAATCATAAGCAAGATTTCTGGACAAGACTCCACCGCCACGAGGCGGAACCTTGGCCGAACCAATCTAGGGCTTCGGCGGAGCTGTTCTGCAGGGAAACTTCCCTCTGGGAGGGGGAAATCATCACCATCATTATCACCAACGCTCCTCTCATAGGGAGGGGGCCAATCTCCATCAACATCTTCACCAGCACCATCTCCTCTCAAACCCTAGTTCATCTCTTGTATCCAATTCTTGTCTCAAAGTCTGGAATTGGTACATGTAGGTTGCTAGTAGTGTTGATTACTCATCGTAGTTGATGCTAGTTGGTTTATTTGGCGGAAGATCATATGTTCAGATCTATATGCATATTAATACCCCTCTGATTATGAACATAAATATGCTTTGTGAGTAGTTATGTTTGTTCCTCAGGACATGGGAGAAGTCTTGCTATTAGTAGTCATGTGAATTTTGTATTCGTTCGATCTTTTGATGAGATGTATGTTGTCTCTCCTCTAGTGGTGTTATGTGAATGTCGACTACATGACACTTCACCATTATTTGGGCCTAGAGGAAGGAATTGGGAAGTAATAAGTAGATGATGGGTTGCTAGAGTGACAGAAGCTTAAACCCTAGTTTATGCGTTGCTTCGTAAGGGGCTGGTTTGGATCCATATGTTTCACCTTAATACTTCTGTTGTAGTTGTGGATGCTTGCAATGGGGGTTAATCATAAGTGGGATGCTTGTCCAAGTAAGGACACTACCCAAGCACTGGTCCACCCACATATCAGATTATCAAAGTACCAAACGCGAATCATTTGAACTTGATGAAAATTAGCTTGACGATAATTCCCATGTGTCCTCGGGAGCGCTTTACTTCATATAAGGGTTTGTCCAGGCTTGTCCTTTGCTACAAAAAGGATTGGGCCACCTTGCTGCACTTTATTTACTTTTGTTAATTGTTGTTTGTTACAAATTATCTTATCACAAAACTATCTGTTATCTATAATTTCAGTGCTTGCAGAGAATACCTTGCTGAAAACCACTTATCATTTCCTTCTACTCCTCGTTGGGTTCGACACTCTTACTTATCGAAAGTAGTACGATAGATCCCCTATACCTGTGGGTCATCAAGACTCTTTTCTGGCACCGTTGCCGGGGAGTGAAGCGCCTTTGGTAGGAGGAATTTGGTAAGGAAAAATTTATATAGTGTGCTGAGGGGCTTGTTCGGGGTATCTTTACCCCGACTAGTAGAGCGAAGAGTTGCTCCTCAACCTACTGAACCTACTGAAAATGAAAATGTCTACTTTGAAATTCCTTCAGGTATGATAGAAAAACTTCTAGCTAATCCTTTTGCAGGAGATGGAACATTACATCCTGATGAACACCTAATATATGTGGATGAAGTTTGTGTATTATTTAAGCTTGCAGGTATGCCCGATGATGTTATCAAGAATAAGGTTTTCCCCTATCTTTGAAGGGAGATGCATTGACATGGTATAGGCTATGTGATGATATGGGATCATGGAACTACAAACGACTGAAATTGGAATTTCATCAGAAGTTTTATCCTATGCATCTTGTTCATCGTGATCATAATTATATATATAATTTTTGGCCTCGCGAAGGAAAAAGCATCGCTAAAGCTTGGGGGAGGCTTAAATCAATGTTATATTCATGCCCCAATCATGAGCTCAAGAGAAATGATTATCCAAAAAAATTTATGCTCGGCTTTCCGATAACAATCGCACCATGCTCGATACTTCTTGTGCTGGCTCTTTTATGATGAAGACTATTGAATTCAAATGGGATTTATTGGAAAGAATTAAATGCAACTCTGAAGATTGGGATCTTGACGAAGGTAAGGAGTCAGGTATGACACCTAAGTTTGATTGTGTTAAATCTTTTATGGATACCGATGTTTTCCGTAAATTTAGCACTAAATATGGACTTGACTCTGAGATAGTAGCCTCTTTCTGTGAATCTTTTGCTGCTCATGTTGATCTCCCTAAGGAGAAGTGGCTTAAATATCATCCTCCCATAGAAGTAAAATTAGTTGCACCTATTAAAGTTGAAGAAAAGACTATCACTTATAATGATCCTATTATTTCTACTACTTATGTTGAGAAACCACCTTTTCCTGTTAGGATAAAATATCATGCTAAAGCTTCAACTTGGTTTGTAAAAGCAATATTAGAACCTATACACCTCCTGAGCAAGTTAAAGTTGAACCTAATATTTCTATTGTTAAGGATCTCTTGGCTGATAATATTGATAGGCATGTTATTTATTTCTGTGATGAAACTGCTAGAATTGCTAAACCCTGTGCTGAAGATGCCTGTTATTTCTGTTAAAATAGGAGATCATTGTTATCATGGCTTGTGTGATATGGGTGCTAGTGCTAGTGCAATACCTATTGACTTATACAAAGAAATTATGCATGATATTGCACCTGCTGAGTTAGAAGATATTGATGTCACAATTAAACTTGCCAATAGAGATACTATTTCACCAATTGGGATTGTTAGAGATGTTGAAGTCTTGTGTGGGAAAACTAAATATCCTGCTAATTTTCTTGTTCTTGGTCCCCACAAGATAGCTTTTGTCCCATTATATTTGGTAGACCCTTCTTAAACACTGTTAATGCTAGGATAGACTGCGAAAAGGCTGTCGTTACTATCGGTTTAGGTGATACGTCTCACGAGTTCAACTTTTCTAAATTTCATAGACAACACCGTGAAGAGGAATTGCCTAGTAAAGATGAAATTATTGTTCTTTCTTCTATTGACGTACCTCCTAGTGATCCTTTAGAACAATATTTGCTAGACCATGAAAATGATATGTTTATGAATGAATGAAGGGAAATAGATGAAGTGTTCTTTAAACAGGGACCTATTCTGAAACACAACTTGCATGTTGAAATCTTAGGGGATCCTCTCCACCCAAGGGTGATCCCATGTTTGAGCTTAAACCATTGCCTGATACTCTTAAATATGCTTATCTTGATGAAAAGAAGATATATCCTGTTATTATTAGTGCTAACCTTTCAGAGAAGGAGGAATAAAAATTATTGAAAACTCTGAAGAAGCACCGTGCTGCTATTGAATATACTCTTGATGATCTTAAGGGCATTAGTCCCACTCTATGTCAACACAAAATAAATTTGGAGAAAGATGCCAAACCAGTTATTGATCATCAACGACGGCTGAATCCTAAGATGAAAGAAGTGGTAAGGAAAGAAATACTAAAGATCCTTGAGGCAGGTATAATTTATCCCATTGCTGATAGTCAGTGGGTAAGTCATGTCCATTGTGTTCCTAAGAAGGGAGGTATTACTATCGTTCCTAATGACAAAGATGAATTGATTCCGCAAATATTATTACAGGTTATAGGATGGTAATTGATTTCCGCAAATTAAATAAGGCTACTAAAAATATCATTACCCCTTACCTTTCATGGATAAAATGCTAGAAAGATTATCCAAACATACACATTTTTGCTTTCTAGATGGTTATTCTGGTTTCTCTCAAATACCCGTGTCGGCTGATGATCAATCAAAGACCACTTTTACTTGCCCTTTCGGTACTTTTTCTTATAGACGTATGCCTTTTGGTTTATGTAATGCCCCTGCTACCTTTCAAAGACGCATGATGGCTATATTCTCTGACTTTTGTGAAAAGATTTGTGAGGTTTTCATGGACGATTTCTCCGTTTTTTATGGATCCTCTTTTGATGATTGCTTAAGCAACCTTGATCGAGTTTTGCAGAGATGTGAAGAAACTAACCTTATCTTGAATTGGGGGAAGTGCCACTTTATGGTTAACGAAGGTATTGTCTTGGGGCATAAAATTTCTGAAAGGGGCATTGAAGTTGATAAAGCTAAAGTTGATGCTATTGAAAAGATGCCGTGTCCCAATGACATCAAAGGTATAAGAAGTTTCCTTAGTCATGCCGGCTTTTATAGGAGGTTCATTAAGGACTTCTCAAAAATTTCTCGGCCTCTGACTAATTTATTACAAAAAGATATACCATTTGTCGTTGATGATGATTGTGTAGAAGCATTTGAAATACTTAAGAAAGCATTGATCTCTGCACCTATTGTTCAGCCACCTGATTGGAATTTACATTTTGAAATTATGTGTGATGCTAGTGATTATGCTGTAGGTGCTGTTCAAGGGCAAAGAGTTGACAAGAAATTAAATGTTATCCAATATGCTAGTAAAACTCTAGACAATGCCCAGAGAAATTATGCTACTACTGAAAAAGAATTCTTAGCAGTTGTATTTGCTTGTGATAAGTTTAGACCTTATATCTTTGATTCTAAAGTAACTATTCACACGAATCATGCTGCTATTAAATATCTTATCAAAAAGAAAGATTCTAAACCTAGACTTATTAGATGGGTTCTCTTGCTACAAGAATTTGATTTGAATATTATTGATAGAAAGGGAGCTGAGACCCCGTCGCAGATAACTTGTCTAGGTTAGAAAATGTTCTTGATGACCCACTACCTATTGATGATAGCTTTCCTGATGAACAATTAAATGTCATAAATGCTTCCGATACTGCTCCATGGTATGCTGATTATGCTAATTACATTGTTGCTAAATTTATACCACCTAGTTTCACATACCAGCAAAAGAAAAGGTTTTTCTATGATTTAAGACATTACTTTTGGGATGACCCACATCTCTATAAAGAAGGAGTAGATGGTGTTATTAGGCGATGTGTACCTCAGCATGAGCAGGAACAAATCCTATGCAAGTGTCACTCCGAATCTGATGGAGGACACCACGCTGGAGATAGAACTGCACATAAGGTATTGCAATCCGGTTTTTATTGGCCTACTCTATTCAAGGATGCCCGTAAGTTTGTCTTATCTTGTGATGAATGTCAAAGAATTGGTAATATTAGTAGACGTCAAGAAATGCCTATGAATTATTCACATGTTATTGAACCGTTTCATGTTTGGGGCTTTGATTATATGGGACCGTTTCCTGCCTCTAATGGATATACACATATTTTAGTTGTTGTTTATTACGTTACTAAGTGGGTAGAAGCTATTCCAACTAGTAGTGCTGATCATAATACCTCTATTAAGATGCTTAAAGAAGTTATTTATCTGAGGTTTGGAGTCCCTAGATATTTAATGACTGATGGTGGTTCACATTTTATTCATGATGCTTTCCGTAAAATGCTTGCTAAGTATGATGTTAATCATAGAATTGCATCTCCTTATCAACCGCAGTCTAGTGGTCAAGTAGAATTGAGTAATAGAGACCTCAAATTAATTTTGCAAAAGACTGTTAATAGATCTAGAAAGAATTGGTCCAAGAAACTTGATGATGCATTATGGGCCTATAGAACTGCATATAAAAATCCTATGGCTATGTCTCCGTATAAAATGGTTTATGGAAAAGCATGTCACTTACCTCTCGAACTAGAACATAAGGCTTATTGGGCTATTAAAGAGCTCAATTATGATTTCAAACTTGCTGGTGAGAAAAGGTTATTTGACATTAGCTCACTTGATGAATGGAGAACCCAGGCCTATGAGAATGCCAAATTGTTTAAAGAACAAGTTAAAAGATGGCATGACAAAAGGATACAAAAGCGTGAGTTTAATGTAGGTGATTATGTATTGCTATACAACTCTCGTTTAAGAGTTTTTGCAGGAAAACTTCTCTCTAAATGGGAAGGTCCTTACCTTATCGAGGAGGTCTATCGTTCCGGTGCTATAAAAATCAACAACTTCATAGGCACAAATCCGAAGGTGGTGAACGGTCAAAGAATCAAACATTGTATCTAAGGTAATCCTATAAATGTTGAAACCAATGTTATTGAAGCCGTAACCCCGGTGGAATACATAAGGGACACTTTCCGGAACGTTTCAAACTCCGAAAAGGAATATGTATGTGGTACGGTAAGTAAACCGACTCCAAAACAGGTCTAATGGCAATTTTTCTCCATTTTGGAATATTTAGAAAAATAAAAAAATAAGAAGCAGTCCGGGAAGGACACGAGGGCTCCACGAGGGTGGAGGGCGCGCCCCCTGCCTCGTGGGCACCTCGTGCGCTCTCCGGACTCTGTTTTCTTGCACGTTACATATTTTGGTCAGTAAAAATTCATTATATAATCTCCCGGAGGTTTTGACTCCTTTATCACGCAAATATCTCTCGTCTTTGTTTCGAGCTGTTTTTCTGAGAGATCTAGGTCGTCATGTTGTCTTCAAGTGCCCCCAAGGACAAGTTCTTCGAGAAGGTCATCAACCCCTACCTCGCGGAGGTGCTGCAACACCCTCAAACCATTGAGATGCATGAGGGGTTGTTGCACATCCGCGATGTTGAGGGACCAAGGAAGACCAGAAGCATGGAGGCAAGGCTCGAGGCATTGGAACAATAAGTTTTCAAGTGTCAGGAGATGGTGGAGCGTGGACTTGACTCCAGTCACATTATGATCACGGAGTTCACCAACAACCACAAGCTGGACGTCAAGGACATTGGGGAGGCCATCTTCAAGGTTCATGAGAAAATTGAGCACCTCCAAGCCCAGATCTATGACCTGCAAAATCAAAACTGTGAGTATGTATATAGATTCAAAAGGATGAGTTTGGCTGCAGATTTGAGGACTCAGGAGACTCGATCATCCTACTATGATGGTGAGCCTATGCCTTGGAAGAGGGACGACAAGCCTACATCATCAACTCCAACTCCTTCACCGGCAAAAGAGATATAATCACATGGGTATGGGCACTCCTCTTGGCAACTGCCAAGCTTGTGGGAGTGCCCCGGTATCGTATCACCATCACTTTTATCTTTACCATTTTTCTTAGTTTGATACTTTTAGTAATATCTTGATCTAGTAGAATAAAGTTTTTGGTATGATCTAGTTTTGAATTTTGCTTTATGATCCCTCTATGTAATTGAGTCTGTGAGCTATATAATAAAGATTAGTGTTGAGTCAAGGGCTTGATTATCTTGCTATGATCTTGAGTGAATAAAAGAAAAGAGAAAGAATAAAAAGAAACAAAGAGATCATATGGATCTTATGGAGAGTAATGAGCTCACATATATAGAGTATGATGAATAAAAGTTGTTTAGAGTTGACAAACATAGTTTGGTCATTGTTGCAATTAATAGGAAGTAATAAAGAAAGAGAGGTCTTCACATATAAATACACTATCTTGGGCATCTTTTATGATTGTGAGAACTCATTAAAATATGACATGCTAAAGAGTTGACGTTGGACAAGGAAGACAACGTAATGGGTTATGTTTTCTTACATCTGAGATAAATTATATTGTCATGGATCATCCGACATGATTCAGCTTGCCTTTCCCCCTCATGCTAGCCAAATTCTTTGCAACAAGTAGAGATACTACTTTTGCTTCCAAATACCCTTAAACCCAGTTTTGCCATGAGAGTCCACCATATCTACCTATGGATTGAGTAAGATCCTTCAAGTAAGTTGTCATCGTTGCAAGCAATAAAAATTTCTCTCTAAATATGTATGAGTTATTAGTGTGGGAGAAAATAAGCTTTATATGATCTTGTGATATGGAAGAAATAAAAGTGACAGACTGCATAATAAAGGTCCATATCACAAGTGGCAATATAAAGTGACGTTCTTTCGCATTAAGATTTTGTGCATCCAACCATAAAAGCGCATGACAACCTCTGCTTCCCTCTGCGAAGGGCCTATCTTTTACTTTTATCTCCCACCTAACATAAGAGTCATGGTGATCTTCACCTTTCCTTTTTACATTTTATCTTTTGGCAAGCACAATATGTTGGAAAGATCCTGGTATATATAGCTAATTGGATTTGAGTTTTCATGAACTATTATTGTTGACTTGACATTACCCTTGAGGTAAAATGTTGGGAGGCAAAACTATAAGCCCCTATCTTTCTCTGTGTCCGATTAAAACTCTATACCCATAAGTATTGCATGAGTGTTAGCAATTGTGAAATACTATATGATGGTTGAGTATGTGGACTTGCTGAAAAGCTCTTATATTGACTCTTTCCTATGTTATGATAAATTGCAATTGCCTCAATGACTGAGATTAGAGTTTGTTGGTTCTCAATGAAGTTTATGATTCATACTTGAAATTGTGATTAAATTTTACTTTAGCATAAGAGATCATATGACAATAATTACATAAGTTGTTGTTCTAAGAATGATCATGATGCCCTCATGTCCGTATTTTATTTTTATCGACACCTCTATCTCTAAACATGTGGACATATTTTTCGATTTCGGCTTTCGCTTGAGGACAAGCAAGGTCTAAGCTTGGGGGAGTTGATACGTCCATTTTGCATCATGTTTTTATATCGATATTGATTGCATTATGGGTTGTTATTAAACACTATGTCACAATACTTATGCCTATTCTCTCTTATTTTACAAGTTTTACATAAAGAGGGAGAATGCCGGCAGCTGGGATTCTGGGCTGGAAAAGGAGCAAATATTAGAGACCTATTCTGCACAGCTCCAAAAGTCTTGAAACTGGATGGAAATTATTTTCAGAATATATAAAAAATACTGAACGCGCCCCCTGCCTCGTGGGTGGGGGGCGCGCCCCCTGCCTCATGGGCCCCCTGGTGGCCCTCCGATGCCCATCTTCTGCTATATGGAGTCTTTCGTTGAAGAAAAAAATCATAAGAAAGCTTTCAGGACGAGACTTTGCCGCCACAAGGCGGAACCAATCTAGGGCTCCGGTGGAGCTGTTCTGCCAGGGAAACTTCCCTCCGGGAGGGGGAAATCATCACCATCGTCATCACCAACGCTCCTCTCATCGGGAGGGGGCCAATCTCCATCAACATCTTCACCAGCAGCATCTCCTCTCAAACCCTCGTTCATCTCTTATATCCAATTCTTGTCTCTAAGTTTGGGATTGGTACATGTAGGTTGCTAGTAGTGTTGATTACTCCTCGTAGTTGATGCTAGTTGGTTTATTTGGTGGAAGATCATATGTTCAGATACTATATGCATATTAATACCCCTCTGATTATGAACATGAATATGCTTTGTGAGTAGTTACGTTTGTTCCTGAGGACATGGGAGAAGTCTTGCTATTAGTAGTCATGTGAATTTGGTATTCGTTCGATCTCTTAATGAGATGTATGTTGTCTCTCCTCTAGTGGTTTCATGTGAACGTCGACTACATGACACTTCACCATTATTTGGTCCTAGAGGAAGGAATTGGGAAGTAATAAGTAGATGATGGGTTGCTAGAGTGACAGAAGCTTAAACCCTAGTTTATGCGTTGCTTCGTAAGGGGCTGATTTGGATCCATATGTTTCATGCTATGGTTAGGTTTACCTTAATACTTTTGTTGTAGTTGCGGATGCTTGCAATGGGGGTTAATCATAAGTGGGATGCTTGTCCAAGTAAGGACAGCACCCAAGCACCGGTCCACCCACATATCAGATTATCAAAGTACCAAACGTGAATCATATGAACATGATGAAAACTAGCTTGACGATAATTCTCATGTGTCCTCGGGAGCGCTTTACTCCATATAAGAGTTTGTCCAGGCTTGTCCTTTGCTACAAGAAGGATTGGGCCACCTTGCTGCACTTTATTTACTTTTGTTACTTGTTGCTCGTTACAAATTATCTTATCACAAAACTATCTGTTATCTATAATTTCAGTGCTTGCAGAGAATACCTTGCTGAAAACCGCTTATCATTTCCTTCTGCTCCTCATTGGGTTCGACACTCTTACTTATCGAAAGGACTATGATAGATCCCCTATACTTGTGGGTCATCAGACCCGCAACAAGACATCAATTGGGAAGAGATCACTCCAGCTATTCCATATTATGGTCATTGAGAATGCACCTTTCCTTGAGAGATTGCTTCTATCTGATCTAGAAGGTCGAACAAAAATCAGGGTCATTGACGCACCGAAATTGACATCATTGGTGTACTCGCCTGCCAAATTCTCTGAACTCTTTATTGGATCCGTAATCGTTTAGGTACAACACTCATCTTCTTCTCTGTATTATTAAAATTCACATTTTTAAATTTCTTCTTGATTTATTTATGACCGTCTTCCAGAAAATGATTCCCACAAGCTTGACCCAGTCTATGCGCATAGTGAAGATCTTGGCAATAAAATCTATCGGCCCCAATCTGGATCAAGTTTTTGGATTCCTTACATGCTTTCTGTGCATGGAGAAGCTACTCATTGAGGTGAAACGTTTTCCTATTAGTAAACGGTAATCACAACGTAGCTCAATTTTTTCATAATTTTCCCAAATTACGATGACAAGTGTAGTGTTCAAAACTGCATCTACGCACTTCACCGAATGAAATGTTTTTAATACTTTTTCTCACGTGATCACCTGCATCATTTTTTTTCTTGTACTACTATAGTATCCTAGGCTTGTAACTTAGACTAGTAACTCTATGGTTACCCTAAGAGCAAGTACTACCTCTGTCCTGGTTTACACTTCGTATTTTGTAGTATCAAAATTTGAACATAGATTTAACTGACAAAATGTTAATGCATGTCACTAAAAAATATATCATTGGATTCGTATTTGAACATAATTTCAAATGGTATAATTTTTGGTGACATGCATTGGCATTTTCTTAGGTAAATCTATAGTCAAAATTTTACACTAAATACGAGGTAGTGCAAAAGTGGGCTATAACGGCCCTCCACTATGTAGGCCAAAACACGTGCCAAATTCACTTGTAATGCATTTGCCATCGATGCCCCTCCATTGATCACCTGGTGCCCCAATCTGGATCACCTACTTTGCTCCGGTGCCAAATTAACTCACGCAATGAAAAACACTTGTGTGGGAGAGAGAGAGGTCTGAGGCAATAAAAACACTTGTTTGGGAGAGTGAGAGGCTGGTGTAGTTGGTTTGATTGATTTGTTTATACGTGTGGGTCTGTGTGCACAGTGGTGCCAACTCTCTCACATCATGAGAGCGGTGCCAAAATCTTTTGATTTGACATCGATGCATATTATGTGGCATACTTTTGAGAAATATGGCATCGGCCACATAGTGGAAGGCAACAAATGCCCAAGTTCTTCATGTGCTCCTAGGTAAATGAGAGGAAAGAGAAAGAGAGAGAGTGAAAAAATATCACTAGCTATCCAACCATATCGTATGAGCGAATGATATTAGTACCTCTTGATGACATGGAAATCTTATACAGCCAGCTAAAACAATCTCTTCTTTTGCAGATAAAAAAAGACCCGAAAGTGAAAAATGTGCTGCACTATAACAATCTCATCGAATGCCTTGATCTCCATCTTACATAAATTGATTTGATCAACTACCTAGGCAGCACATCTGAGATTAAATTGGCCAGGTTCTTTGTTCTAGAGGCAAGTGTGCTCAAGATAATGAGGTTTGGCATCCTCTGGCACAACAATGAATGGCATGCTGATCACCGCAAGCGTCTAAGCCTAAATGATAAAGTCTCCGCAAAAGCTGAATTTGTTTTTGAAACAGCAAGTGGTCAGAGACTCGAAAATTTATTTGCCCATTAGTGACTTGTCAGGGCATTGGATTTTAGTTTGTATGATAATGCTGCATCCACCTAAAGTAACGAAAGTTCTTACGTAAACTTCCTAGATTCCGTCTTCGTAGGTGCAGCATTACTCATAACATTTGTAATATCAGTTTGAACCTTGTAATATTGTCGTGTCCTATTCCCGCATTTTCAAAATCCTGTGAATCAAAGAGATCCTGAGTTGGCGATGATGTTGTGCCTGACATCTTTCACCAATAGCCGTCAGATCTAGAACTGACGCATACAAACCGAACTTCTCTAGTTTTGCAAAAAGATGCCCACACTTGTTTCCTATTTACAAACAACTCCTTGTCTCTCACAAGCAGCCTTATCTCCTCCCCACCACATGTAGAAGGCATGGAAAAATCTGGCGCGATGGCCGCTGCCGGCGCCATCCACCCCCAATCTTGGTGTTCCGTGCAATGCACGGGCATCTAGGCACGGGAAATTATGTTGAACACGGCTAGTTGTAAGTAGGCTAGCTCTACAACCATGATGATAGTGACTGCAGATGGTGAGGCTGACTATGTTACACCGAACACATCGCCTATACTCAGGTGTCATCTCCGGCATAGGGTCCTGTCACTTCACTGCAAGGATCAGCACTTAATAATTTGACCAACGTGTAGTACAGTGCTACTACATTGGTAGTACTAGTACTAGCACCACCGTCTGGATTTAGTAGTACTGCCACGTACATCTGAATTTAGTACTTTGACTAGCAATATCTAGTAATGCATGTCACAAAAAAGGTCTCTCTAGGACACATCTTAATGTGACATAGTTATGTCACATCTAACCTGATGTCCACTATGTTTGTGGCATGTTTATTTCTTGTCTCAACTTTTTTTTGTTCCTTGTTGCTACGTTATTTTTGGGAGATTAGATGTGACATCCTTGGAAAACATCTAGATGTGAAGTAGACAAACTACACAAAAAATATACTACTCCCCCTGTAATAAATACATGGTGTATTGTTTTATTCCTTCCGGTAGATGGCTCAAATCTGAAGTCTCATCAATTAGACTACTATTGTACTCACCGAGCGCTCATCTTTGTAAGCTACCAACAAAAAATTGCAATAAAAGACTACTATTGTACTCCCTCCGTACTGGTGCATTGGTCACGTTATGAAAACCAAATAATAATCCCAAAACTTTTAGGCGCGGTACATTAACTACCCACCTCGTTCCATATTTTTTGCCAAGAAAAAAGAAATCACCCAATACGAGACGTGGCGTGCGTATGCATCCAATGACATGAGACTACTCCCTCCGTTTAGGTGTATGACTAGCCACAATGAAGAGTAACATACCCTAGTAACATACACATATCCCTAAACTATGTTACTACCTTTGAAAGTGGGTAGTAACATAAGTATGGTAACATGCAAAGCCTCATTTATTAGGTTATAGACTCATATTGCATTGGGACATGTGATGTTACAGTAACTAGCTAAGTTACTCAAACTACCTATCTCCTCATTAACTCATTGCCACATAAGCAAATTTGTTGAGTTGGACTCGATGTTACTGCTGAAGTTACTCGGACTGTGGCTAGTCTAAGTCATCTTAGAGCAAGTGAAAAAGAGGAGTGGGCTCTCATGCAAGAGCCGCTATATGTGGATTCTTAGGCTGATATACAATACATATGAAGAAAGAGAGAGAGAGAAGATGAGAAAAAGTAGTACTCTTATAGCCAGCCTTGAAGCTAACCTTATTTTATGAGTGGCTACAAGTTATGGCTCTATATGACATGGCAACATCATATAGCCAGCAGCTGGCTATACTATTAACCATGCTCTTGTGCACCGTGACCTAGACGAAGGGGAAAGCGAGAGAACTTAATTTATTTTTGCTAATTAATAGGATTACATGCAATGAACTAACCACTGCATGTCATGTTTGGTAGTCTCAAGTCATTGAAAGCATGCACGACCCACATCTCTCATTGGTTGATATGTCACAAAATAAGAAACGGGGAGGGAGTTAATGTACCGTGCCTAAGTATTTTGGGACGGACGGGGGCGTACCTTCATTGACTTACTGCACCTGCGTTTGGGTGAATGACTCGTGGGCCCAACAGGTGGCTGGCCCACCTGTCATACAGCCAAAGGCAGGTGCAGTAGAGGGCCGAGTAGTAGATGGCCAACACACACGTGAATGCAACACAGTCTGCACTTCTCATATAAATGCTCACCGCTAGTCTAATCTATGAAATCCTACGCACCCTAACCAAGGGCAAGAGTGATCACTCCAATTGCAAGATCATTTGACAAGAAGCTAGACCCATGGAGGCGATGAGGACGAGCATCAGCCGGCTGTGCCAGATGGTCCACGATGCTGGCCTGCGGCCTGGCACCGAGGAACGTCTCCAGGTCATGCTTGAGGCCGCCAGGGCGAGAGGCCGCTTGGACGATAGCTTCGTCTCCTGTTCGACAAGGTCCTCGTCGGCTTCCTCGACAAGTTCACCGTCGTCAAGAAGCTCGCGGACGACCTTGATGTACGACTCCAACCCACGCGCCCAGGCTCTGTGATGCCTGCCACCCTCAATGGCCTATGTGGTGAAAACCTCTTCGATGCACTGGTGGCCCTGTGACTGCCCGCCATCGCGCTTGAGAATGTCCACCTCGAGGTCACGCTCGCCGCGCATGCAGTGCCTGGCGCAGCAAGACACCATCGATATAATCACCCACATCTACGCGCAAATCATCCACAAGGACTACTACGTGCCAGAGGAGGACGATAGGTCGCTGGCCTTCTTGACACGCAGGGCAACCTTGGACGGCATTGTTCAGAAGCACGTTGAGCTCGCCGCCAATGCTGCTGCTCGTGACACGTCGGTTGGTGACCCGGCACACTAGGGCGTGAGGATGTCGTTGATGGATTCGTATGTATCTTTATCTTTCCATCAAATCCATGTAGTAGTATATGGTACTACTAGTAATTATCTTACCTTTCGCATCAATTTCATAATTTTTTTATGTACTCCCTACATGAACTGTGCCAGAACCAAACTTCTCATTACTCTAGGGAAAATCATTATTTCTATATATCGGTCGTGCCATGGAGCAGAACCAAATTTTACAAGTTACAAGTTCAAAAGGAAAAGCTTGCCTTGTTCGTGTCGCACCCCCACACTATTGGTTCGGCACGCCACTCAAGGGGGAATGTGTGATGTGTTGCATTTTCACTTACAAGTAGGACCGCAGTTGAGCAAACCTACTATCAGCAAATCCCCACCCCTCCCACCGCGCGATGGCTGAGAAAACAGGAGGGAGAAGAGATGGATGTAGCATGGACTCCAAGCAAATTGGTGTCGGATGGGACTTGTGTGGGTGGCGTGTGCCGTACTGGTAGACGTGAATGCTAGTTATGGCCCATGCCACCCCACTATATCGAGCCTATATCGAGGTGTTGGTTACGTAGAACAAATTTGCTGGAGTCCGTGCTCAGTCCTCCTCTATCTCTCTTCTCAGCCAGCCAGCAGACGCGCGGAGCCCATCATCTATTTGCTCACATGCGGTCCCACATGTCAGTGAAAACGCAAGAGGACCCACTGAACTAGCACATCTTTCACCTCGACATGCTAGTGATGAAAAACAAATCCAATAAATATCTTCGGTGGCCGTTTTTGGAGTTACTCAAGAGTAGTAAGATTCTATTTATAGTTTAACCCAAGATGCACATCACGTGGCTTCAACTACCACTCCATTTTCTTGGATGACACGACCTAGATGCTAGATGTGCCACATGTCAGAAAAAGGAGGAAAAACTTGACAAAATCTTCTCCACATTTAGACTAGAGGAGTAGGAAACACAGCAAGCCCTGTGCCTACATCATACTACGTACAATCCCACCTCACTCAGTCACACTATCACCATATTTCACGGCCTCCGTGCGACACCAATCTCTAGTTGATCTATTGGTTGGCTCTATGTGATGTGGCAACTTCATACTACTATGCATGGTGGCTATACTACTACGGCACTAACACTCCAAGAAGTGAGTCGAAAACCATTTATAAATTGAGTTTATGGCATGCACATGCAAATGTACCATTCATTACATACAACAAGTCATCAACACACAACGACAACGAGGATACATGTTGGATTATAGATTAGTTCCAACAAAACATTCTAGTAAATACTAAAGTTTTCATCACACAACATATAACAAGCAATGAAATGAACATAGATCAACCACTCCTCAGCGTTGGAAACGCTTGCTTGGAACCAGAAGAGTTTCTCTGGGATGGGCCAGCTACTGTCAATCTCGAGACCAATGCAGGACTGCTCGTCCAGGCTGAAGCGCCCTATTTCATGACCCATATTGTGATAGCCATGGTAGGGAAGCATAGCAATGTCCGAGGTATAGATACAATTGCTTCTCATAAATCATAGTAACGTTGTGTCAACAGCAGCTGGATCGCCTTTCACCATGATTGGATAGTTTTGTCCAAGGAAGAGCGAGTTTCCTCCAAGAGTATCAATACTAAACCAGGGAGAATGTGTTGGCGCTAGCACAGAAGTATCCATCCCGAATACCCTGCAATGGATGTTGGAGACAACACATGCTTCCTTAGTAACATCAGCGGTGCCCCGTATACATACAAGAAGAGGTGATGCATTGGAATAAGTTGCCAGGCACCACTGAGTACTCCTATATGGGTCCTCATGCTCATGATCATCATCATCGTCATCTCCCCCTTGGTTATAAAATTTTTCAAGCATAGCTGGTGGAATGTTCACAGGACCTTGGAAACACAAGAAGGTTAATTAGTAAAGGGAAACTAGCTAACTCGCATGCATCTGGATGAAACAATAATAATTACGGTGGAAGAAAAACATATCGAAAGCATAAGGATTCCATGCAAAAACAGTGCCATGAGAGGTGGCAGCAAACACAACACCCTCGTATAGAAACTAGTATCAATGTCTTGCGGAGTTACAGACGAAAATTGATGCGGGAAGATCGACATATGGGGAAAGGCCAAGCGTGTATGTATTTTTGATTGATTGATCGTAAGACAAACGGATCATATTTGCCAAATCTATTTTTTAGAAATTGGACGGAATAGGTTTCTTTCCTATTTATTTGAATGTATATTTTATTTTTGAAGATCAATCAAGCTGAACGTGGGAGGGTTGGAGCAAGGAAATATCACAAATCTATTCCAGCTAGGGCATGGATCAGGATTTTTGTTTAGATAGGATGTAAGATAGACCTACTTTTAAATTTCGTCCATCAATCTTTATGATTAACACAAAATCAATGAATATAAAAGGATGACCTATCGAGAACCATGAAAGCCTCTTCCCTGTAATATTAGGTAAAGATTTTTGAGCAATATCCATCGAGTCAAACCTTGAAGAACGGCAACAAGCTTGTCGAAGATAGTGACACCACAAGCATTCCTATAACCCCAAGAGCGGTTGGGAACTCGACAAATTGCTATCTTCTGTAGACGATAGTCACCATGATTGTAGTTGAACGTACGTAGAATGTCGGTGTGCTTAACCTCTGGGCAATCTGAGATTTTTGGAAGTGGAACCCGGTGACGAGTGTACACATTCACAAGATCCCATTCGCAGTTGTACCCAATATAAACAACCCAATCTCAATTTGCGCCTGCCCAAGCCTTACCCTCACGCAATGGCATCTTAACATCATAGATATCATTATCAAGTGGCACCAACTTGCACAAGGTGAGGCCTCCGTCGCCGCGCATCAGTGAGCAGGGTCACGGTGAAGAAGATAGGGGAGATAAAACCGTCTACTTCTTTACACTCGAAGAAGAAAGAAGCACGCAAGATCGAGCCTCCGCAGGTCAACAACGAATGCATTGAGAAGGCACTAATCCAACTTACAGCAGCAGTTATGGAAGTTGGATATCTTCTAAAATGTATTCTTGTGGTTCTTGTTTTCTTTGGTCTTGCTTTTCTAGTCAAATTTGGTGATGTATTTCCATGTACCAAAAATCATTGATGAAAGAAAGATATGTGCTTGCGAAGAAAAATGTAAGCGGCCGGGATGCATCCGCACGTTGGGCGCACGGCCACCGCATCCAAGAAATGGCCCGGACACGACCCCATTGCACTATGCAAATGGATAGAATCCAGGCAAAACGGAGGTCCGTTTGGGGTCGTGAGCTGGAGTTGGCCTTACAAGTGGGACCGCAGTTGAGGAAACCGACAATCGGCAAACCCCCACCTTGCTCGCCGCGTGATGGCTGAGTTAGAGAAACGACGAGGTTGAAGAGATAGCTGTAGCACGGACTCCAAGAAATATGGTGTCAGATGGAAGTCGTGCTGGTGGCGTGTGCCATACTCCTGGACGTGAATGCTTGTTTTGGACCATGCCACCCTACTCTACTATATATCGAGGATTCGAGGTGCTTGCTATGTATAGCGAACACATTAACATATGGCCCACATCACACCGTGGCCAAATTTCCCGAAGTCTGTGCTAGTTTAAAAAGTGTTCTTTGTGAGGGTGGTTGACTGGTGTCAAGTTTAAAACTTGTTGTATTACATATACATAGACGTAGAGATAGTGCAACAATTTTGAAAGTTTGAACCCAAACATCAGAATGCAATTTCTACTGGACTCTTCCGAGGACCTAGGATGATGGGATTCGCAGCTACAATAAAAACACCCGCCAACACGCGAAGCATGTGAAGCTAGTACAAATAGTAGTAGTACTATTGTTGATTGGACTCATCCGATAACCTGTTGCAATGCACATACAATTATGTATTTTGAAAATATTTTTTGCCTCGTCGCAGCACGCACTCAGAGAATCGACTCGAAATCCATTCATAAATTTAGTAAGTCTATCATAGGCATCTCATTTTATTACATACAACATGTCATGAACCCACAACGATAATGACGATACATTCTAGTAAATACTGTCAATCTCGAGATCGACGCAGGACTGATCATCCAGGCTGAAGGGGGCTATGTCAGGACCCATAGTGTGATGGTAGTGAAGCATATCAATGACCGAGGTATACATACAGTTGCTTCTCATAAATGTTAGTAACGTTGTGTCAACGGCAGCTGTGTCGCCTTTCACCATCATTGGATAGTTTTGTCCAAGGAAGAGCGAATGTCCTCCAAGACTTTCAATACTGAACCAGGGAGAAGGGGTTGGCGCTAGTACATTAGTATGCATCCTGAATACCCTGCAACAGATGTTCGAATAGGTCCGGAGAGTGCGACCATGCGATATAACACCTACTTCCTTAGTAACATTAGTAGTGCCCTATATACACACAAGAAGAGGTGATCCATCGGAATAAGTAGCCAGGCACAACTGATTATATGGGTCCTACTCATCCTCATGCTCGTGATCATCAGCATCGTCATCTCCCCCTTGGTTATAAAAATTTTCAAGTATAGGTGGTGGAATGTTCACAGGAACTTGGAAACACAAGAAGGTTAGTTAATTAATTAGTAAAGGGAAACTAGCTAACCAGCATACATGTTGATCAAACAATTATAATTACGATGGAAGACAAACGTACCGAAAGCATGATGATTCCATGCAAAAACAATGCCACGAGTGGTGGCAGCAAACACAAGACCCTCATATTGAATTGCACCATAGTACTCATCCATGTACAAAAAATGATTTTTCAGCAATATCCATCGAGGCGTGGAAGTAAGGAAGGCAACAAGCTTGTCGAAGATAGCAACAACTTCATAGTTCATGTAATCCCAAGAGCAGTTGGGAACTCGACAAATTGCTATCTTGTGTAGACGACAGTTACCATGATCGTATTTGAACTCGTGTAGATCATCTATGTGCTCAACCTCTAGGCAGTCTGAGATTTTTGGAAGTGGAACCCAGTGATGAGTGTACACATTCACAAGTTCCCACTCGCAGTTGTACCTAATATATACAACCCAATCTTCATTTGCGCCTTCCCAAGCCTTGCCCTCAAGAGATTGCATCTTAACATCACACATATCATTATCAAGCGGCATCAACTTGCACAAGGCGAGGCTTTCGTCGTCCCCGCACTAGTCAGCAGGGTCACGGCGAATAAGATAGGAGAGATCAAACCGCTCCTAGACCCTTGGGTTCTTCGTAATGATGTTATTACTTGAGTCGAGAATGGTCTTGAATGAACCTGCCATGCTAGTCGAGGTGATGACGTCGCATCGATCAATGAGTTCCTCTACCGCATCATCATTCAGATCAGAGCAATAATAACGGGGTCGTTTCTGGCCTATTCCCTCCATGGAGAAGACGATCGAACAATGGCAGAAGGAAGGGTGAAGGCAAATGGAGGAGGGAGGAAGAGCGTGCGACAGTAGTTCCAAATCGAGAGGGAAAGGCGAAGAGTTGGTGCACGGTTGCCACGGTACACGGAGAGGCGCCCAGCCTACATAGACGTCCGTTCGGAAATTGTACAAAAGGACTCTCCGTCGTGTCACTGACATGTGGGAACGGGACCACATGTCAACGAAACATGTGTGTAATTTCTCGTGCAAAATTCGATCTGGCCGCGTTGGCCAGAGGTGCCGCATTAGTTATCGACCTTTATTTTTTTAATGGCGTGCCGTTTAGTTTTGAAGCACGACTAACTAGTACTGTATGCAGAGAAAATATAAACTACCCTACCACTACTCCACCTCTAGTACTAGTAGTATAAAAAATATATAGGTTGGAGCTTCAACGCTTTCTTGCTAAGGGCTACCCACTTGCTTCTCACACTATCACCCTCTCTCCAGATCAAAAAAAGACGGCCTCCCTGACCCTCCTCACCGGTGGTCATAGATGTGTCGGGGAAGAAAAGTATGTCCAGCGTTGACGCACTCACCGTCGGCGAGCTAGGTGACGCGCTGACGACAAGGCCGTCCTCTCAGTCCTAGCGCCTGTGTGGGATGGCCTCCGTACCCAAGCTCGCTGCCGTAGTGTGTGCAAAATACGATGCCCACGAGCGAAGACACTTCTCGCCGACCCTCAGGTATGCTACCTCTTTTCGAACCATACCCTTGTTCTATTGCCCCATCTGCCACGTCGCTGCATGTGCATCTTTTTCCAATCACCATCTTCCGAATTTGCTATCCTCTGCTCTGCTGGTCACGTAGACGAAAACCTTAACTTGCACTATTTAAGGAAACCCTACTTCATGCAGACTAATCGATGTCTGGGTTGAATAAGGAAAGGAAGGGAGACTATACTGTCCAAGATACTAGGCATTGAACCCGCATCTAGGTTGAAATGGGGAAAATCAGTAGCTAAAGAGAACAAAAATGGAACGTAATCCACATATGCTGCCTGGATATTTGTTGCTCTAGGCAAGCATACCCCCCTCACCACTCTATGTGTCCGTGGAGGTACATCATACTGGTGCGCCCATTGTCCGAATGGGCCTCCCATGCTCTTATTGCCACTTTTTTGCTGTTAGTATAACGCCAGCGGTCAAGTCAAGCAATGCTACTTCTAAAGTGATGTCACATTTAACTAATGTTGCACTCAGTCTAATGCCACTGATAAATTTAAGCAATGCCATTTAATGTCACTTGATTATTTCAGGGTTAGCTGTTGATTGTGGATGTATTAAAGATTTTTCAACTAAGGCATTCTAATGTTGTTTCACAGCCAGTATACCAACGATGAATCCTGTTAATGCTTATAGATTACATACCTCACTTTCATGAGATAACTCAATTTTTTTGTACAGTGTCAAGAGGAAAGGTCAAGAGTGGGAACCTACTCCTCTGGCTGTTCACTTATTCGTTCGATCAAGTTTTTATGTTTGATCGATTATCAAGATTGGGATAGCAATTTTTAGGTCCCCTCGAGTTCGAAATGATATTTACCTTGAAGGTACATGGTTTGCAATTTTTTTTATTGTCATTAGTTAATAATGGTAGTTACCTTCAGACTTTTGTATTTGGTTTAATGCTCTTGCACAGCTAGTGTACCATTGCTGAAACTTGTTACCTTTACATTTTGTATTGTTAATTCTTATAGAAATCTTCTAGTGCTAGAGCTTATGGAAATCTGTTCAGTGAAACCATTGTATTGTACCATGTAATAAAATAACTACTCTACTGTTGCACTAGCCACTAGATTAGTGTATATTTGTACTATTCGAATGGTGTTGCATTAGCGTATGGACATATATAAAGTGTGGCAAGCTTTCCCAGATATGTGCTCAAGAAAACTACTACATGTTTTTCTAAATACTAGACGTTTGGGTACTTTAAATTGAACTGCGAAAACGTCTTATATTAAGGAACAGAGGGTGTAGAGTTCACTCAAATGATCCCAGTAAAGCTAGTCACACCTTTGTTAAAATTAATGTTCATTATGTTATCGGAGGAGGTCTGCATGTTTGTCTCTAATGCCTGTCGACGACATACCTGACATCATGATGTAATGTCAAGTCATTTCCTTTTGTACAGTGTCACTGAATTGTCAAGGCGGTGATGGCATTTTATTTTAGTTTAACTGCACAAAATATACTGAAAAGAAGAGGAAAGGTCAGGAATGGCTCAATTTTTAAGAAAAACTATGTATGCCTTCCTGACATCAGCCGATGTTGCCTTATTTATTCCTTCAAACAGGTGGTTAGAAGCAGTCTTGCTACCTTTTCCCATTAAGAAATTGGACTGCTTATATTTATGAGTCTATGCTTCAACTAGTGCCACTTCTATAGAAATCACACTTTCAATATATGTGCAAACAGGGATGGTCAATTTTAATGGAACTGCACAAAAAGTCCAAATGGTTCAACATTAGGAGCATGTTTTCTTCGAAACCTTTATATCCAATTAATCGCACTATGAGCTGTTCGTTACGAAGGTACGTGGTTTGCTACTCTTTTTGTACTGTCATTAGATAGTAATACTAGTGGTTTGCATGTGAATTTGTTGGCAGGGTGGACCTACATTGGAGGTGCAGGACATGATTCAATGATTAGATGCTCAATTTCAGTTGTATTGATTTCACCTCTTCCATCACTGCGAACATGGGTATCCTTGGTCTGATGAAGAATAGGCGCTATATTTCTACTTTGAACCAGCAAATCAATTCAGTATGAAATTGTCCAGGGAAAAACATGACTGTATCAAATTTTCCAGTGCAAAACATGACATATGCTAAGCGGAAGAGACGTGTTTAAACCAAAAATACAAGGTGGGGTATATGTTTACTAGCTGCTTGATATTTGTGCACATAGAGTTGTCTGCCCGTTGCTATTTGTCAAACAAACAAAGTGACTGCAATTTTGGTTGAAATGCACAAGAGAATAGTATAGTCACTGCATGGAGTGCCATTTGAAAATAGACACAGAAAGATTGGATAGTCACTTCATGGAATGCAGAAAAGTAGTATTGTACTATTTATTGGCCAACACTAGGTGCTTCATTGCTTTGGTCTGATTATACAATGGGCATCATTTTGCCTAAGTTAAAGCTTCTATTCTGAAAATAGTCTCGTCGTGTGATCGAGAGAAGACCAAATCATATTGCAGTTGATGTTCCTCCATCATGTGTGGTTCATTCTCATGGTTCCAGCTGTTGGTGAAACTAGCTACGTTTGCAAGAGGAATTGTAGACTTCGCAAACAAATTTGTCCTTCACTCTGTACCGAATGTTGGCCAAGAGAAGCGTCCATGTTAGTAGGAAGAACAGATGTTTTTTCTAGATCTTTTCTTTTGGAGCTACATATTTGTATATGATCTGTGAATCATTGCATTAACATGTTGATCTTATGTATGGGAATCGTACTAGTTGGTTTTGAATTTGGGCTACTAATGTGAACATATTACAATGTCAGGCCTGTGAGTCTCATGTGAAAATTTCGAACAGATCGGCTCTTACTGCTGTGAACAACATGATCCTTATTTTTGTGTTCTCAGTGTTTACAAGTTACTAACAGTTCCTTATTTCTGTTCGCTCAGTGTTTACAAGTTATTGATCGATCACTAGCTAGCCTAGTAATGCGCTCCTGGCAGTTTTAGTTGCAGTGCAAGATCCAAAGTGGCAGTTTTCTGAATAAAAATGCCTACCTCTAAAGAAACTAACAAGCTGCTCTAAAGAAAATGCCATGCGAATCAGAAGAAACTGCCAGCAAAAACGTTCGCAAATGCCCTATCTCCCAGCGAACGTTCATCAGCTAATGCGATCATACACGTACACCATCCGACCTACTCGATCCTACACGTACACTATCCTACCTACTCAATACTACATAGATAAATAGCGGATCACACACATACTACCTCCTTTTTGGTTTGCAGGGCTCAATTCAAAAAATGACCTACTCGATCCTACACAAATAAATAAGGGATCACACACGTACTACCTCCTTTCCGTTTTGCAGGGATTAACTCAAATATCTCACCAACCAAGGTAGATGATGACTGCTGGAATCATTTTTGACAAGAAGGGAGTACCTCATCTGGATGATTCGAGTGCACTTGTTTGACCATGATGCTTGCGTGCGACCCAACATGGACGGGACGCACCACTGACAGGACGGGACGGGACGACACAATCATAATTTCAGTTTTTCTAGCTTTCCACGGCAAGCTGGCGTGCTAAGCCATGCCCGCTTATGCATTGAATTCCGATGACCGCGATGACCACCGTGTTTCCCGTGACACACTGGTTTGCCTACCGTCCGCCTGTAATTATTGTTTCCCGGGCTTCTCTGGTGGCACCATCACCCAACTCGCCCTATCCTCATAAGCCCCCACCGGCCCGACGTCACTCGCCACTTATCCTCGCTCTCGCCATGTCCTCCATGCCCCCACTCGTCCGCGATAGACGACGCCGGAGGCAGTCACCGCCAGAACTAGTGTTTGGTTTTTCACCGGAAGGCAGACAGAGGGAGGAGGCATTCTATCGGTCTTTAGATGGCAATGCATAGTATGAGGCGTTGTTGGAGCGTGACCGCCTGGCGGAGGAGCAGCCTATTGCCGATTTGCGCCACCAGCGGGACATGGAGCAGCAATGCGCCGATGCTCTGAGTCGCGAGCAGAGCACCCGCAATAGGGCCGACTACATGGAGGCCAGCGCCCGGCAAATAGGCCTGGAGGCTATTGGGCACGCACGTGTTCAGAACGCTGAATTTTACTACAAGCTCGCCAAGTGGGTTTCCCACTTAGAAGTCGAAGCTTCGGTGGACCACGCCGGCATGGAAAGGGCCAACGCGCGTGAGCAACGTGCCCTATCGCACCTCTGGCAAGCCCAAGGTGAGGCGGAGGACGCTGGTGCCGGCATTTAGCGTGTACCATAGATGGCGGCCGGCGTCGTCTAGTTAGCTAAGAGTAAGTTAGTACTTGTACACTACTAGAGTATTAGTGGGAGTAGATAGTTAACTTGGCTATGATGGTTGTCAACGTGGAAGTTCAGTACTCTATATCTGGATCAGACCTGTTTCTTTGCTCTGTATGTTAAACTTTCTGTTTGAACGTATGGAATGGGCTATTTTTTAAATGGGTTGTATTTGTCCGCCATGGGTTTAGAGGCTGACTTGTGGGCCTACCAGGTTGATGTGTACACAATCAGGAGATGATTGTATGTGGAAAGGATGACAGCAGGGACCCACCAAGGTCATGGCAGTACACAAGCAAGTGCCTCCTTATTTCAAGCCAATAAAAAATGGCTCCTCCTAATGGATTTTTGACATCTAGGTCCCATGCCATTCACAACGTAGTCAATAAACAAGAGAATTGCACAACGAGCGGCTGACACCAGGGACCCAGCAGCTCGCCCAATTATTTTTGTTTTGGGTTAATTCGATAAATGCCACTCCAAATCTGGTAATTCTGAGAAATGCCACTTCAATTTCCAAACTTCGAAAAATACCATTGCATGCCATTTCCGGTGGCATTTTACGAAGTGTGGAGTTGTGTTTTTTTAAGTTTGCAAAGATTGCAGTGGCGTTTTTCACAGTGTGCAAAAATTGCAGTGGCATTTTTTAAAGTTTGGAAATTGCAGTGGCATTTTTATGTATCGCCATAATTGGAGGGGAATTTATCTAATTTGTTTTTGAGACGAAAGAAAGGTGTCAACTGGGCTGTGCGGGGAACTCTAGCCTATCTACACAACCTTTTATTTTATGTTTACTTTTGGATTACGGGTTCTGACAAACCCTTGAGGTTCGAACACTGGGGTGCGCACGAAGATCTCTCCCCCCTAGCTCACACTCTCGCAACGATCTCAAAGCCTAGCTTGCCGAACCCGAGGAACAAGGGACACAAGAGTTTATACTGGTTCGGGCCACCGTTGTGGTGTAATACCCTACTCTAGTGTGGTGTGATGGATTGCCTTATAGGCTAGGGATGAACAAGTACAAGGGAAGAACAACCTCCTGAGGAGAGGTGTTCTTGAGCTCGATGAGCTTGTGTGGTTGGGATGATCTGAATCCTCCTCCCAGCTATGGTGGTGGCTAGCCCTATTTATAGAGGCCCGGGTCCTCTCCCCAAATATTAGGCGAGAAGGGATCCCACAACGGCCAATTTGAAGGGGGACAACGAGTACATGTTATCCTGACAAAAGGTGGTCTTCGCCTGCCAAAGGCTCTGGTGGTGACGCCGTCATGGGCTCCGTGGTGACCATCGTCTTGCCATCCAGCTGGTCTTGGTCTTGTTGCACCGATATGGAAACTTTTGCCTGACGCCTCGGGACTCCTCGCCTATGCCTGCTTCTTTTGCACCAAAGAGAAAACTGGCCCTCTGCACCCGCTGGTGCCCGCTTGGCCTTGGTCATCATGGCTCATGTCATGGAAACCTCACGAGGCGCCCCTTGCCTTGATCTCTCCACTCCTCGCGAGCCAGCCTAGTGAGGTTGCCCCTAAGGAGGTCTTGTGTCACCCGCCTCACGAGGCTTGGCCCCTCGCGAGGGTCTTAAGCGTTGGTTGATGAAGATGGGTCATACCAGGCCGCTGGTGTAGCCACGTCCTCGGCCGCTGGCAGGCAAGTCTGGGTAACCCTCGTTCCTAGGACGCCAACAGTAGCCCCCGGGCCCAAGGTGTGCTCACACTTGGCTTCGCGGTGAAGCCAAGGGTCATGTTCGGAGAGCCATGGGCCCTAACAGCCTACGGTCTTGATTGACACATGTCGATTGACAGGTCGTGGGCGTCTCCGCTTCCCACGAGTCCCTGTTGCATGCAGAAAAATGTCATTATTACCATAGATCGTGGAGGCCGGCGGTTGGCCTCCTCCTGTCTATAAATTGGAAGGGGGCGGAGCCCCTGTCACCCATCTCTTCCTCCACTCCTCTTGCTTCTCCTTCTTCTTCCTTGTCGCGACCCCCATGGCGCCGATACGGAGGTTCTTCACCGCCGAGAAGGGAAAAGCCCCCCGCGAAGAGCTTGGGCCTCTCCTGCCGAAGAAGAGGCTGGCTCGCCAGCGCGATGCCATTGTGAGGCTAGAGGTGACGAGGCCTTCGTATGAACGACCTCCCCTAGGCTATCCACTGCCTTTGTATGCCCAGGCAGAGGGCTCTGGAGAAGGTAGGAGGGAGCGACGCCCCCCGCGCCATGGCCGCGGTGGCCATGCAGTGGCGGCGCGCGCTGCCGCCCCGCGAACCCATGCCGAGGGCTCCTCGCGTGAACTCGTGGTGTGGGCGGCAATGCCACCGAGCATGTGGATCTGGTTCCCGATGTTCTTCACTGACGTCATGATGTGCCAGGAGGACCGGGCTGAGAGAGCTTGCGGGCTTGTTGACGAAAAGAGTTGCGGCCTCCTCGGGCGTGCATTTTCCTGCGTCTTCAGCCATCTTCAGAATGCCGACCCCAACTTCGACTTCGACTCCGTCATCGCCCCAGTCCCCGTGGCTATTCGGGGCGACCTGGCATGCTGGGTGGATGATGACATGGATGCTCTGGTCAGCGCTTTCACTTCTGATGATGATGTTGTGGTGGTTGCAGCGGATGAAGGCGACGTGGTCGATGATGGTGAAGACGACGCTGGCGACGACGCCGGTAGCGTGTCCGGGAGTGGTTCGGAAGATGTTGCGAGCGACATGTCGGATTGAGCCCACGCTCCTTGTTCTGAACCTGCGTGCAAAAAGCTTGGGCATGGCCCCCGATGTGAGTGCATTTTGGGGAGGGGGAGCCCCTCGTGTAATCAGACTATTGTTTTATTCCCTAAGCCAGACTTAAGGCGTGCTTTAGCGAGTTCTCAAGTTCCTCCGCGTGCTCACCACAGTAACTTAACTCAGTCTAGGCGGGCCCCAGGCTAGCTTCGTGGTTGTCAATGTGTAGTTATCCTGAGGGGAGTCCCCCGCAGACTTGCGAGGTATCGGGCTTCTGCGGATCCCGTCGGTCTGCATGAGAGGGCCTTGCAAGAGACGAGCGTTAGACCACGATGAGATGCGCGTGCATACTACATCCAGCCCCCACTCGTGAGGCGCTTGTGAAGAAGGGGCAGCAGACGCCGGTCTCGAAACAAGGCACGGAGCCGGAAAACCAAAGAAATCAACACAAACGAGAAAAGATGCCCCCTTGTTTTGCCAATGAAAATACGATTATGAGTTCAAATCCAAAAGGCGGCAAACCGAGCTACAGAGAAAGGGGTTGAAAGCAAAAGGCCGCATCCAGCACCTAGCTAGTCTTCTTGTCTGCTCACCAGCACGGAGCCTAGTGCCTTTGCTAGCCGTGAGCTTAGTCATCGGGGGACAATGTCGACGGCCAGCGCTGAGCATGGTACTTCCACTAGGACGTGGGTGGGAGCCCCCGAGGCTCGAGGGCGGCTCTCCGGAGACTCCAGGGCATGTACAGCCCCACTCATTGTTACGTGAGGTTGTCACGGGTGGAGTCCTTCATAGGCACGAGCCTTGCTTCATATCGCTAGACTCGACACCGTTGGGGCGTCCAGAAACCAGGACGAGGCCAACGGGCAGAGGGGACGCCAGCGGCGCCCTCGGTGACCATGGGCCCTCTGCCAGGGGGAGGGCTTGCCAGCGCCTCCCCGGCAGAGGACCTAGCTTCGGGTGAAGCTTTGCCCCGCGCAACATGGGGGAGGGGCTTGCTTCGGACCCCTTCCGTGCAGCCCCCAGTGCGCCGCCCCTGGCTGGAGTGGGGCTGCAGTGCTAGGGTCGCTGTCCGCCGATGCGGCCTGGTACTCTTGCGACCCATGGTTAGCGTAAGCCTGCTCCTGAGATATCACTGGTACCCTACAGTGGTTGCCATCGGCGGGATCGGCGAGGCTCCTGGATGGCTCATAGAAGGCCTCGGCTTCTAGCATCTCTTCTTGGCAGCCTGGCTCGTGGAACATGTAGGGGTCGTCCTCTGGCGCGTACTCCTGATTCACCATGCGGGGCACATAGGCTTCCTGAGCTGCCTCGCTGGAACCTCCGCCAAGGCACCCTGTGCCCCACGTCGCCGAGCCTGGCGTGCCTTCATGGTGGTTGTGGGATGGCGCTCGATTGCGACCGTGAGGAGCAACGGCCGCACCTACGCCACCTAGGGGAGGCGAGGGCGCGGCCGGGTGTCCGACACCGCCGGTCGTGCTAACATTGGCGAGCCCTCCTGGTGCACCTGGGAGCACGCGGGCGCAACGAGGCCCGTCGAGTGATCTGGCCACAACTTGAAATGTAAGTAGGGAGCAGAAAGGCGGCGTACCCCTAGCTGCAGCATCCAACAGCTCGGCGACGCGTTCCAGCAAACGCGTCGCGGCGCTCTCCATCAGCCGGCACCGCAACAGCTCCCCATCCACCACGAGCGCGGCTCACATGTTCCCTTGTTCCCGTCGAGTGTGTGGCTCTATCACTGCTAAGTAGCTTGCGGATCTGGCGGCAGCCCGCGCACGCCGTGGTGTGAGGGCGGCAGACATCGATCCACGCTGCCCGCGCCCGCGGGCATTGGGGGGCCACCTGGAGCGCGGAGTTGAGGTCTTATGGAGCGGATGGGGGAGCTCGAGCTGGCCGAGCCACCCAGCGGTCGGCCTGGGTCCTTGGATCGTCAGACATAGGAGATGCTGGGCAATAGCAGGTCGATCGATGGGGAAGAAAACCTCGGCACACCCCTACCTGGCATGTCAAATGTCGGATTACGGGTTCCGGCAAACCCTTGAGGTTCGAATACTGGGCTGTGCACGAAGATCTCTCCCCCTAGCTCACGCTCTCGCAACGATCTCAAAGTCTAGCTCGCCGAACCCGAGGAACAAGAGACGCAAGAGTTTATACTAGTTCGGGCCATCGTTGCAGTGTAATACCGTACTCCAGTGTGGTGTGGTGGATTGCCTTGTAGGCTGGGGATGAACAAGTACAAGGTAAGAACAACCTCCTGAGGAGGGGTGTTCTTGAGCTTGATGAGCTTGTGTGGTTGGGCATGATCTGAATCCTCCTCCCAGCTATGGTGGTGGCTAGCCCTATTTATAGAGGCCCGGGTCCTGTCCCCAAATATTAGGCTGGAAGAGATCCCACTGCTACCTCTTGAGCACTTGCATTGGTCTTCCCTTGAAGAGGAAAGGGTGGTGCAGCAAAGTAGCGAAAGTATCTCCCTCAGTTTTTTAGAACCAAGGTATCAATCCAGTACGAGGCTACGCGCGATTCCCTCACACCTACACAAAACAAATAAATCCTCGCAACCAATGCGATAAGGGGTTGTTAATCCCTACATGGTCACTTGCGAGAGTGAGATCTGATAGATATGATAAGATAATATTTTTGGTATTTTTATGATAAAGATGCAAAGTAAAATAAAAGCAATGAAAACAACTAAGTATTGGAAGATTAATATGATGAAGATAGACCCGGGGGCCATAGGTGTCACTAGTGGCTTCTATCAAGAGCATAGGTATTTTACGGTGGGTGAACAAATTACTGTTGAGCAATTGACAGAATTGAGCATAGTAATGAGAATATCTAGGTATGATCGTGTATATAGGCATCACGTCCAAGACAAGTAGACCGACTCCTGCCTGGAGCTACTACTATTACTCCACACGTCGACTGCTATCCAACATGCATCTAGAGTATTAAGTTCATAAGAATAGAGTAACACCTTAAGCAAGATGACATGATGTAGTGGGATAAATTCATGCAATATGATAAAAAATCATCTTGTTATCCTCGATGGCAACAATACAATACGTGCCTTGCTGCCCCTACTGTCACTGGGAAAGGTCACCGCAAGATTGAACCCAAAGCTAAGCACTTCTCCCATTGCAAGAAAGATCAATCTAGTAGGCCAAACCAAACTGATAATTCAAAGAGACTTGCAAAGATAACCAATCATACATAAAAGAATTCAGGGAAGATTCAAATATGGTTCATAGATAGACTTGATCATAAACCCACAATTCATCAGTCTCAACAAACACACTGCAAAAAGAAGATTAAATCGAATAGTTCTCCACAAGAGAGTGGGAGAACATTGTATTGAGATCCAAAAAGAGAGAAGAAGCATCTAGCTAATAACTATGGACCCGTAGGTCTGAGGTAAACTACTCACACTTCATCAGAGGGGCTATGGTGTTGATGTAGAAGCCCTCCGTGATCGATGCCCCCTCCGGCGGAGCTCCGGAACAGGCCCCAAGATGGGATCTCGTGGATACAGAAAGTTACGGCGGTGGAATTAGGGTTTTTGCTCCGTATCTGATCGTTTGGGGGTACGTAGGTATATATAGGAGGAAGAAGTACGTCGGTGGAGCAACAGGGGCCCACGAGGGTGGAGGGCGCGCC